>NW_013667131.1:62831-74535 GCF_000517525.1 Limulus polyphemus
AGACTATTTCATTTAATATGTTTTGTTTCGATATATAAGATGTTCGGGTTTTTTCATCTAAATAAAGCTTCATTAATTTCTTGACAACCTAGTACAATCCTTTTCAGTACTTGCCTAAAGACGACGGCAGAGAAGCAGTCGAAAGTTACCATTAACCTCAATGAAAGACAATAGTAAAATTGTAGCGTTTGTATACCAGCATTTGTCATAATGAGTAGCCTACACTATCACAACGATTGACATACAAAGTTACATCTTTACACTTGCTCTCTAGTAGAGTGGTAAGTTTACGGACATGCAGTGCTTAAATTCTGGGTCCGATTCCACGCGGTAGACAGAACGCACAAAGCTCATTGTGTAGATTCGCGCTGAAAAATCGTCAACAACAAAACGTATACCGTAACTATTTAAAGTTTATCGAATTCTCTCTTTTATCATTTTTTCTTTATTACGTAAAGATTTGTATGTTTCAAATTAAACAGTGGCTCCATACAATACAGTGGTCTTTTCATCTCAAAACGAATAGTTTTCATAATTCCGTCAAATATAATATTCATCAACAAATAAGAAAACTTAGTTTGAAAAACGTGTGTAGCTGATGTGTGTGCCAAGTGCTTCACGTTAGTTCACAAAGGGAATTTCGTAACAGGTGGATGTTTAAAAAAAATTGTAAACTTTTTTTTAATGAAAAAGCTCCCAAGCTATTTACTTACGAAAACAAGTTATTTTTCACATCCATAGAGATTATATTGTGTCTGTTTGTAGGACTTCAGCATACGGCTAATTGTTGAATTGCATTATCTTACGTGCAAGTATTTATAAATTACATTAAATACATCCATTCTAATAAACTATCTAAAGCACTCGAAACGAGCATATTAACTTTAATGTGTTCATCATGTACATTTTGTTGAAAACGTTAAGAGGTTCTGATTGTAGTCAAACTAACGTACAGATGATTTTTAAAAAGACAAGACCATTACATACCAAATAAGAAGTTAAGTATTCATGACATGTAACCTCCCCTCTTCAGATAGGACTAAACTAATATCTAATGACCTGTGACTGTCATAAGAATATAGTAATAATAATACTACACATACAAACACACATATAGTGTCAAAAATATAGTTGTTACTCTGATATACAGAAATAATAGTTGATAAGTTTTAATAATTAACTTAACTATCTTTGGCACGTGTATTTAGTCATAGAAGATTTATACAGCAACACCACTTTCCCTTTGCGATTCTATTACCTTGGGAAATAGTATTTTCGAAACATTTAGAGTTATTATAAGATCTTGTTTTTAAATCGAAGGGTATGTGGCACCACACATCGTAAGGAATTTTTATTTTTGAAGCTAATTATTTCCAACAAATGCTACTGGTTTCAAATTGTGAAAGAACAAATACAATTTTTAAAAAAACTTTACTAATACTATATTTGTAAATACTAACTCAAGGCCATACAGCACCTCTGTACGTTTAACACCATTTGTTAACTTGAAATATCAAATTTGGAAGTTAAGTAATATTTTCGCATTTTGTTTTTCAAAATCAATATATTGAGTAAATGTGACGAATAAGAATAACACCTAGGTGGTATGAATATTTAAAACGTATAATGATTGTTATTTTAATCTATAGCTGTGAGAATTAATACACTAGTTATTATGTTAATCCAGTAATATGGTTATCAAAAGTTTTTATAAGATTTTGCTAACGTTAACCCTCAAAAACCGTTTTCTATATTTAGCATTAATCCATATTCGACCAATTTATTCATTCACTAATTATTCGCATTCACAAAACATTACGAGATTATTCAGTCAATTTCGTCAGCAATTACTAATTCACGTTCTAAAATTTTTCAAAATGACGCTCATGAGCAATCATTTCAGTTTTGGAATTAATTAGTGGTAACTAAGATGTTATCGGTTACTACTTTACCTTGCTCAAATAAAGACTTATAGGAAATTAGTATTTCTTATTTCGATTCTTTGAGAGTTGGTAGAAAATGTTTTTAACTGATTTATAACACTTTTGTTTATCGTATTCCAAAGTGCGTAAAATTCTTTAATTAGATTTTCATAAAATATTAACCCTCAGTTAAAGTAGAATAAAAATAAAACGTGTTTGAGTTTAATCGCAACTTTAATTTGTTTTGTTCCTTATTTATTCATTTTTCGTACTTAGAGATAAAAAAATATATTTTTTTCGTTTATGGCATTTTTTATTCCTGGTTGAGATGGAATAGTTCAAGGAATCTGCAGTATTTTTATAGCGTGTTTAATAATTATTTAAAATATGTTGAGAATGTTAAAATGGTTTATATTCAGTGTGATTTTAACGACAAAAGGAAAAATTTGCGAGGTTATACTTATGCTCTCTCATTGAAACATTTGAATTCGTTTTATGAAATAAAAAGTGAAGTTATGAAATACTTTACGATATGTTTTGTTTTTCAAGTGTTTTAAGTTGTCACTTTTGCAGTTAACGTGTTTCATTCGATTTTGAAAACAAAACAATTTTGATTATTAATCAATAAACTTATTTTGAACACGTAACAGGTACAACATATATATATTAGATCTTTAAATGATAACAACACAAGATCGTTATATTTTGTTGTGTTATTGTATGAAATAAAGGTAGATTTTAAGTAAATTTTATCACTTACTATGAAATAAAGGTAGGTTTTAAGTACATTTTATCGCTTACTATGAAATAAAGGAAGTATTTTAAGTACATTTTATCGCTTACTATGAAATAAATGTGGGTTTTAAGTACATTTTATCGCTTACTATGAAATAAAGGTAGGTTTTAAGTACATTTTATCGCTTACTATGAAATAAAGGTAGATTTTAAGTACATTTTTTGCGCTTACCTTAACAACTGATCAGCATTTCTATCATTCGACTTTGCCTAGAAACTCTTTCCACTGTTCGCTCCCTGAAACTCTTGAAACAACATAACGGTTCAGCTTTACCTGTTTTACAGTCTTACCATTGCACCAGACTATGAACATCAAGCATCACAGAACATTGACGAAGTAACAAGAGTTTGTGTTGCCTAGATTGGGAACGAAGATTTCTCTAAGGATACTCGTAGAGACTCGGTAAAGTCAGTCAATATTTTACCACAGCGTTTGCTCGTGTAAATGTGCGTTCGGTTAACGTATAAGTCAAGTCATCTCGGTGTTTTTATCAAGTTTTCGCATCCAGCGTCCTACTTGTACGTGTTGGCGAAGCAGTACATTCACATGCACGTACACACACACATGTATCACACGTATTAACTACATTTTATTCCATTTGTGTTATAAATTACCAATGATTAAGTGTTAGTAGTGTTTGGTTCATACTGTTTTAAAACTACATCGGTAAGTTATAATTCTGTTTGTGTTTCATGAATAGCGACTGGATTATTTGTTTATTTATGTGTTGTTAAGAGCAAGCTATCTGCACTCTGCCCACAGCAGAGATTCATAATGAGCTATTTATGTTCTGCCAATTGCAGGTATCGAAAACTAATTTTTTATGTTATAGGCCCTCAAACTTACTTTTGAGCACCGGGGGGGGGGGGGGGCAAATGACGACACAAAAATACAATGTAATTTTCTATACTTAAGATGAATTTAAATTATTATGTTATGGTTTAGTAAGATACAAGTAAATACTTACTTCATTTGGATTATTTTTGAAGGAATATCAAAATTGGGTTAGGCGTTGAAGGTCATTTTGGAAATATATAGTTGATTTTTATAAGGATGAATGAAAATTACGACAAAATGTTTTCTTTTAAAATTACGTTCCTTACATGCGTAAAAAATCAGATTTATACATACGTATTTTAGCCATCCTCGTTCGATGAAGTTGACAAGTGAAAAATATTTATTTGTTACTGTTTCCCCCCTTACACTTTATTGAAGTAAAACGAGAATAATATAAAATCGACTCGGAATTTCTTCCTGTGTTTGAATAAATAGTACACTGAATTGAGCAGTAAATGTCTGTATCCCCTTCTTGATTACAGCGTCAAACCTACTAATTCGGAATCATGATAGCACTTGACATATAAAATTACCAATATTCCATTTAAGTTGATGGAAATGCTGCGCTAAGTACTTTAAAATCTTTTATTTTGATAAATATTACACTGACAGATAAATTAGTCATCATTTTGCGCTATCGCTGCTGAGAGCAGTATTATATTCCAATGATTTCATGAATTTTGAGCTATGGGTTTTAATACGTTTGAAATATATCTTGCTATTTTAAAGCAAGTTGACATCATATATTTTGAAGAAACGGCATGTTTTCTAAAGATATATTCTATGGCAATGCTTCATGTCACAGAAAGCACACTTATTTACCTCTTTTAAGTAATGTGTTACATTTACCTTTAATTATATCTTATTTTGAGCTGACATAATAAACTTTTCTGCCTCAGTTATTTATTCTATTTTTAAACTGCGTGTCAGGAAGTTCTAATTGAAAAATTAACCAAGCCTGAATTTTTGGTTTAAGATAAATACTTTTGAATTAACTTGAAAGACTGAATCTGTGATTTAATTAAAATTATGTTAAAATAATTAGCATAGAACGGATGTGTGTTTTGGAGAATACGATACCAATTCAATTTAACAAAACTAAAACTTTTCTAAATTATTTTAAAAGACTTTATTTACGAAATCTGAAGTCTGTGTCCTTAGAAGTATTATGGGAACTAATCCAGTCAGTCTGAATCTGTGCTCTTCAAAACGATAAATTATAAAACACTCAATATGCGCATTCACAACATTATACCAAAAATAACCAAATTATATTTGTGTTAAAGACATTTCAAAATTAACCTAGTTCGTTTGTATATGTACCTTAGGAGGTTATATGTTAATATCAACTTAATTTGTTGGTCGAACATAGCTTACTGATTAGTATCCCGAACAGTAGATCCATTGATGTTTCGTGTTCGATGTCAAGTGTGTTATATGAGTGAAAATAAACTCCAACTGTTTGATTTGAACAGCCTAAGAGTTAATACTGGGTAGTGTTAACTGTTGTGCTCATGTATTCGAAACAATACAAGACAAATGTACTGTAGTGGTTTGAGGAGATACTTTAAGGAATATTAAATTAAAACTATCTGCGTAAGTCTTCATCTGAGCAAAGCATTATTACTATAAGGCTGAATATATACCTTAGGAAATAGGAACTAAAACGAGAAGGCATTAGAGCATTTAAAATTATTTAGTTATTATCTCAATTGATGAATTGAGAATTGTCATATTTCAATTAACTTTGGAAAACCACTTCTTTGCCTTAAGATATATGATGTTAAATTTAACACGCAGAACTATATTTCCTTTCCAGAATTTCAGCCTGACTAGATCATATTGACATGATAAATTTGGAGGTTTAACATTTTTCCAGTAGTTCTGTTCTGATATGGTGGATTTCGGAGATACATACACCATTCTAGGTGATTTCGTTTTAGGATATCAATATAAAATACTCCTGGAAAATTTTATTATACAAGACTGAACATAAGAATCCAAATGTTTCTTTACAACATTCCTATTCGTACAAAAATTGATAAAATAATTTAGAAAATCCGTTCTTGTATAAAGATGGTGCATAGTTTTTATTTATAATTATAACCATATTGTGAAATCTGTGCTAAGTAGAAATAAGATGCTGATACCACATCGCTTTAATAAGATTTTTGGGTGTTGTAATTAGAAATTTAAATTCAGAAACTTTGTCAGTTTTAATAGGTTGTTTGGTGTATGACAATGCTTAAGAAATTAAGCAGGCTCGTTTTTTTTTCATACTAGTATAAAATACTTTAAGGAATGCTTTTAGCTATTTAGTGTATTTTTATTGGCTTTGTATTTCTTGGAAATAGTGCTTCTGCCATGCCTGTTTCTAGCTTCCATAAAACACATTTTAAATAATGTTTTAGAATAATTGCAGAGAACAGTAATTTATTTTGACTACGCTATACACATATATATCTTAAATAAATCAAAGGCTTCTAATCTGATATCTTAAAGTTAACTGGACTCAGAAGTAAATCAACATGTCATCCTTCATAGAAACGCGATAAGCTGATATTTTATTATATACATAATCATTACGATTACACATACACAAACCAAAGAAATAACAACACACACACACACATATATATATATAATATAGCTCTCTGAACATAAATTTATGTTAACACAAAGTTTATTTTTATTTTGAATTAGTGATGTTTCTCTATTAGCTATACCCTGTTTTAATCAAATATGTTATGTGATAAGGACGTCGATTGTTATGGCTCCATCGCTTAATTCTGATATAACAGTGATTAATTTCATAACCATTACTTAATTTACATTAAACGTTGAATGTTACTACTAGTTATCGAAAATATAAATTCCTGAATAATGTGAATCGTTTATTTATTATATTTAGATATATTTTTGTAATATTTTCTGAATAGACTATGCTTTTGAAATAATTTTCTATTCACAAAACAATCAAATAACATTAACAAATACTAATATCATCAATATCAAATGTCTTCCTTGAAACTCTTCTCAAGTATTAGAGTTAGAAACATATGTTTCAGTTCAAGTAGAGTCACGTTAGTGTTTTGCTTCTGTTTGACATATCATTTCAAGGAAGACAATATTAGCAAACACGCGATGCATGTACTCACCGACTTTTATAATACGTGGTTGTAATTACTTCACTGTATATGTCTTGAAGTTGTTGTCACATTCAATGACAATTATTTTTCACTTCTGTTGACATACCTGGACTTGGATATTTCCTAAGAAAATTTTTATTTAGACATTTCACTACGTTCTGGCGGATAACGGGATTCCAGTTACATTCTGACATCGTTCATGTTTTGACAAGATTTATCGATCAAATGAGCTATTGTCACGACTGTGGTTCTATGGACTTTTATATAAGCATGAACGTAAACATATTAGACACATTCAGTTAGCATAACTATATATATATATTTATAAAGTAATAAAAGTTACTGGAAAGATGAGAGCAATTTCTACAAATAATTATAATTTCGTAATGGCATAGAAACTTAAATCCATTTTACCACATTTATAATTTGCCAAAAGCGCGAACACGCGCGTGTGTGTGTGTGCGTGATTTGTTTTTAGCTCAAAGCCACACAATAAGCTATCTGAGCTCTGTCCAGCGCGGGAAATCGAAACCCGGATTTTAGCGTTGGAGGTCCGTGAAATTACCGCTGACTCACCGGTGGACACCTCATCAAACAAAAGTGTAATTTATTTTATTTTCACTCTGACATAGATAGCTTATGTTCACGAATATTTCTGTTCGCATTATTGTCCAGAGAGTATTTGTAATTTCATTTAAATCTTCAATATCAAGATAACTGTTTAAAACTAATAGGCTAGTATTAAAAAACATTCTTGTTTTTACTGAGCCTATTATTATTATTATTTTGTTCACTTTAACATGACGAGATAACTTGAGATGACATATCATAATAATGGAAGAGAGAGAGAGGTAAGGTTTCGCATTTTATCGTGAAGTATGTAAAGTCCATAGTGCGAATGTATTTTTATAGAGCGAAGCCTGATGTTGATGCGGCTACGCTGCGGTAGAATATCGATTATCTAACGACAACATAAAACTGGGAGTTATTTTATATAGAAAGATGTGCTAATATAAATTGAGCTGAAGTTTTCGACGGAATCATATTTCTGATAAAGAATATAGAAACTGTAAAATAAACTTGATTCGAGTAGTAGGAAGCAATTTAAAGTTTCGGATTGGCAGATATAAATTATAAAAGTGACATAATTCTTTTAATCAGTCAATTATATTGGCAGATATAAATTAATAAAAGTGACATAATTCTTTTAATCAGTCAATTATATTGGCAGATATAAATTAATAAAAATGACATGTTCCTTTTAAGTAGTCAATTATATTTGCAGATATAAATTGATAAAAGTGACATAATTCTTTTAATCAGTCAATTATATTGGCAGATATAAATTAATAAAAATGACATGTTTCTTTTAAGTAGTCAATTATATTTGCAGATATAAATTGATAAAAGTGACATAATTCTTTTAATTAGTCAATTATATTTGCAGATATAAATTAATAAAAGTGACATAATTCTTTTAATCAGTCAATTATATTGGCAGATATAAATTAATAAAAATGACATGTTTCTTTTAAGTAGTCAATTATATTTGCAGATATAAATTGATAAAAGTGACATAATTCTTTTAATTAGTCAATTATACTTGCAGATATAAATTAATAAAAGTGACATAATTCTTTTAATCAGTCAATTATATTGGCAGATATAAATTAATAAAAGTGACATGTTTCTTTTAAGTAGTCAATTATATTGGCAGATGTAAATTAATAGAAGTGAAATAATTCTTTTAATCAGTCAATTATATTGGCAGATATAAATTAATAAAAGTGACATGTTTCTTTTAAGTAGTCAATTATATTGGCAGATGTAAATTAATAGAAGTGAAATAATTCTTTTAATCAGTCAGTTATACACATTTTTAGCCTAATGATGTGAAATTGTTGATTTCATAATCCATGTAAAAATACCACCAAAAGGTTAAGAACATTAGTTTTAAGGATACCTTACAAGCGTATTTAACATATTATGCTGCTTACTTCACATAATACTGTATACATCATACATTACGATTACAGTGGTCATTACATTCATCAGTCTAATGAAAATAACCTCGACCAAAATGAAAGCCAAATATTTAATTTTTTCTTGAATTATCATATCTACGTTAAAATGATTCGTTGCTACGGTACCTTTAAGTTAACATAGGAATTTCAGTAAAACATTATTTCTTACTTGCTAATAGGATAGGCATTACGAAAACTTAAAAACTATTTAAGTATAAGTCTAGGAAACAGAAAAAAAGTGAGCTTTTCTGTACGTTATAGATAACTGGAAAATGTATAACAAAATATGATACATACAAAACTTTTATTTTTTATGATGACCACCGGTATGACAGCGGTGAGTTTGCGAACTTACTTCGCTAAAATTCGGAGTTCGATTCCCGCGGTAGACACATCAGATAGCCCAATGTGGCGTTGCTTTAAGATAAACTTTTTATTATTTTCTTGTTTTGTAACCCGAAAATAATGTTTTTACTGCTTTCTCAACTCTCTACACCTTTATAAACATAAATTATTGAAAAAATTATTATCAAGGGTTTTTTTTTTTTGTTATACCTGTATCAGTGAAATTGTATCACATAAAACAAAAATAAAATAACTCTTTCCAAATCCGGATGCCCAATTCCGTATATGAAATGCCAGCTGAGTCGCTAAAGTCTGTTTCAGCTTAATCTTCTATAACCACCCTAAACGGTGTAATCATACAATATATGTTGTTTGTAAATGAAGATAAGGTTTTCTCCGTAACAAGAAAAACACTGTAACAAATTAGAATGCACCGCTCTCCAAACAAACATTGGAGTAACAGTACGCCTGTTACATGCACGCTTTAGTACTTACAACCCTTTTGGTGAACGCAACCATCCACTCAATCACTTGGATAATCCAATTTCTGGGAACAGAATTCTTGCAACCGCAAGAGTTTAATCGACAGTTCTTATAAATCCACTTTATTCGGTCTTTAAAGTTAGTAATAAACAATAACAAAAATAGCAATTTTAAACCTATTAACATTGACGAAAAAATGCATGCTTCTATTCTGCCATGGATAGTTTTATCTGATAAAACTTGTTCTCGAAGTTTGATACTTTTGAATAGAATATATTGCCTCATATAAACTTGTAGCGCATGATCTGTTATTGACGCTTTGTTTATTGTATTACTGAAACTCATTTGCATTCATTTATAGCATTTTTACAATCATTGATTAATATCTTATAGGCAAACGTTTTCATATACACACAATTATATAATTTAATTTGGGTGATATATATACCTATGTTTCTTTTTTTTGACACTGTGTATCTCATTCATCTCTCTATTCACGATAACGTTTGTTCAACTTACAAAAACATACTTTTAGATAAACTTTGTACAGAGACGTGACGCAAAAATACTTGAATAATTTGGACAACAATCATTTCACAGTTTGAGTGGTTGCAACATAAACTGAAGTGGAAAACAATATATACAACCATCGTGGCTAAGAAAACATGTTGGCTATTCCACAATATCTGTGTTGAATTTCATACATTCTACACCCACATAATAATAATGTGACATCACAACACACCAGCGTATTTAATTAAACATAAATTTGAAATGAAAATCCATATTCCATTTGTGCTTGCAGAAACATATAAAACTTCTGTGTTTAGATACTTACAATAATCAGTTGTGCTATAGGTCACACAATGTTTTTGCTAAATTACAACAACACAACTTCTTTGCACAGGGTAACTCGACACAGACCACACAAACACATAGTATTAGAATGAAAGCTGAGCACAGCTTTATTCTTGTCATGCATAGGGTGCTGTAAAAATAATTTATTTGTTAAAAATAATTTTAATCTTTTTCTCATAGTATCTATTATTTTAGTTTACTTGGAAAAAGAGATAAGAAAAATTACTATAGAATCATTATAATTTCTTCAAAAATTCAATGTCTTATCTGTTCACAAGATAGGGCAAATATGTGATCCAGTCAGTATTTCTTTTACATGAAAAACAAATTCGTTGAATTGGGAAAAATAATGATTTTTCTGTTAGTTTGGTTGTTTCAATAGCAGTAGAGGAACAAATATAATAAATTTTATATAAGTTCAAGACGAAAAAGTTAATCCGATGAGAATCGGAAAAAAAAAATAGGTTATTCAGAAGAACGAAGATTACAGTGATCGACCTCACGAAATTATAATGAAGTGTGTTTCTCAACATTCTTTACATTATCCTAGTTCCCCCCCCCCATCGTTCTTTCTACATTACAAAATACAAATTAATGCAGTCTAGAGAATCCATACATTCATGTGTGTGTGTGTGTGTGAAGATGAAACCGGGAAAGCTATTACCGTGTGTGCATAAACATTGGTAAACAAAAATCTTACAAGAATGTAGCTTCACAGCGGGTTCATGAAATTGTCCTAGTGTTGTATACCAACTTCTATCTAAATAATTGCTCAGTTCTGTGAGGCATGTTCTCAGTTGTGTTTCGATAAGTGTTTAGTACTGATTCTCTCCGTTTCTGTTTTGATGATTAGAAAATTAATGACGACTTGAAGATTGCAGTGGTAGCTTTTAAATTAACCCCTCTATATAGTATGAAAGCTGATCTATATAGTGATGTTCTAAGTGGGTCATTCTAATAGTTCAATTCTTACGTTTTGAACTCAGGAAAAAGTGTTACGTGTTTTGTGAAAGAAAGCATTATTCTTCTGGAACAATACATTGGTCTCCTAATCCAAACTACGTCAGAGCATATATATATATATGGTATTTTAAAATTCAGATTTTTTACCCATCTAGCAAACTATAGTCTGGTTTCTTTTTTCGTTCCTTATTTCCACTGTTAAGTTACTTCAATCATAGAAATTGCAGGATCACAAGTACAAGGGAAATCCGACTATTTCTAGGAGGTAGGTTTATATTGGATAGCGCATGGAATCCGAATATTTCTAGGAGGTAGGTTTATATTGGA
>NW_013667131.1:75506-98678 GCF_000517525.1 Limulus polyphemus
CGTGTAGCTTTGCGCAAAATTCAAAACAAACAAACAAACTGATATTAGTAAAACTTCATTAACTGGATATATGTTTATTATTCTTATTTATTCAGTTACTTTTGACTGCATTTTTGGTAATGTTAAGATGATCCAACTATTTCCTATTCTAAAATTTTATAATAATTTTGGTTAAAACAATAATATGATTGTTTGTTTTTTGAATTTTTACCAACGAATTGGTAAAAAGATTGCGAGTCGAGTGCCTTAACCACCTGGCCATGCCGGGCCCCAATAATATGAATAGTCTAAGTTTATATAGTCAGGACAGCCATCAACATGCTGGCTTATAGTGGAGGACTGTACTCAACCAGTCCATTTTAACATATTTTACACATAAGACCGGTTAAAGAGTTAAACAATCGTAAATAACATTTGTATCTCAATCGCATATAGCATTTTCATTTAATGATAGCGATAAAAAAATCCTAAACAGACAAGGCTTAACCATAAACAATACGAACTCATATAATTATAATGCGTATAAAGTATATCTATTGTAATGACAAAGATGAAACATTAAAAGTTTTATTTGGAAATATAATATCATCGCATGTTTTCATGACACAGTTCACAATGTTTTTGATGTAAGCGAAAAAGTTAACTTTCCTTTCCTACCTTGGTACAATATAGTATTGGATGAACAATTAATTAATCTTATTCTGTGACAGAAGTAGAACACCTTGGTTTATCAAGAATAGCCTATTGAATGAACTACAATTCAGACATTTCTGAAGAAAGGTTTTATTTTGTTCTTTTCTTTCTCTATAATCAGTGGATGACAAAAGAGAAATTGGATGTCCCCATCAGCTGCACAAGTATTGTCGCTAACCATAAAAAAAAAGGCGTAATATATTCGTAAGCATAACGATAATACAGAAATCTGTTCTATACTGATAAGAAGTTACATATATAAACCTGTCTTGAGATATTTCTAAATAATTAATAACATTAACATTCCTGCATGATTATTTTAAAATGCTTCTTCACTGCAGATTGTTCTCAGTTTCAACGCCACATGGCCCGGCATGGCCAGGTGGTTAGGGCGCTCGACTCCCAATCTGAGGGTCGCGGGTTCGAATCCCCGTCCCACCAAACATGCTCGCCCTTTCAGCCGCGGGGGTGTTATAATGTGACATTCAATCCCACTATTCGTTGGTAAAAGAGTAGCCCAAGAGTTGGCGATGGGTGGTGAAGAGTAGCTGCCTTCCCTCTAGTCTTACTCTGCTAAATTAGGGACGGTTAGCGCAGATAGCCCTCGTGTAGCTTTGCGCGAAATCCAAAACAAACAAACAAATCATTACGTATTACTGATAAACACTGCACTTCAAGAACGTCAGACCACATCTCTAATAAGCTTATCGAAGACACTCACCTCACTTGAACATTAGCTTCCAAGATCGTGTTTAAGAAATCCCAAATGCTCAGAAGTTCATGAATGAGTAGTCAGGAGATTTCACAAGTATCTCATAACACGAACATCAATTTCACAGTCGGTAGTTCGTGATTCGTATAAACGTTGTTATAAACTTAGACGTGTGATTAATGTTTTACTCTGATGTAGCCTTACCTTCTTGGCCTTTTGATGATACAGTGTAGAAACTCCATCTCATATAATTGACGTCAAATCATCACGTTTTCTTTACAGTTCATGTTCCGAGAAGCTTGCAATAACCATACAGTCTGACGAAAACCTTTCTTTAGATTGCACTGACCATATTGGAAAACCAAACCATCATCGCCTCGCAGCCAGAGAGTAGTCGTTTCTGAAAATCCAGGCCTCATTCAGTTTTCAAACAAATTTTAATATTTCAGATCCAAGATATTTTTCGTTCAGTTTTTTATCTTTGTCTGATTTTTTTTTAATTGGAGTTGCTTATGTTTGTGGCTTATGTTTCTTTATGAATTATATTGTATCAAACTGATTGGGATATTTGTTTGTATATTTTAGAGAGCAAAGCTACGTTGTATCATCTGCAAAAATCGAACCCCTAAAACTAGCGTTGTGTGTCCGTAAATTTACGGCTGACCCACTGGGGGACAGGATATGCGTAACTTGCTAAAAAATACTTTCTGGTAAAAGTTCAATTCCACAAAAACTCTGTAAACTTTGATAATAGTAGTAGCAATTTAATAGATAATGGATGCTGTATACGCAGTTTTACATCTATGTATAAGTCTGAAGGTTTTTCCTTACCGATGTTATTCACTTTGTTATAGATAGTCATATTTTAAATTTGTATGCTCCGGGCTTTCAACTTCTGTGCTCTTTCGCTACACGAACACTCATCACTGGATAGAGCTATGATATATATATATATATATATGTCTGTCTTTCAAACGTTAGTCTATGCGTAGCGGCATTGCACTGTAGAATGCTTGAGAATTCGTCTTAGCATAATGTTAGTTCCAATAAACAGCCACTGTATTAGCAAATGCATTTTTTTTTTTATAAAGTGCGATTTAACCCTCAATACTGTGTTATTTGAAGTAGTGCCAAATGCACCATAACCACCAAATGAGCAATAAAATCCAAGGAGGCCTAAAACTGACGAATTAAAGCAACAGATTACAAATGCTTTCCATCGAATCAGGGTTGAAAATTGTGTAACAGCATGTCAGGCACTCCGTCGAAGATGGCATGATTGTTTGAATGCTGGTGGAGCCCAGTTTGAGCATTTCAAATGATTCAGCAGTGTATGTACAGTTAATTTGTTGTATGAAATATTAATAAAGATGTCTTGTTGGCTTGTAGATTCTTTTACTATAGTCATGTGGGCATTCGTAACATGGATGCAATTTTTGGGCCACTGTGTATTTATATTAACAAACCGCTGTTATATGCAGAAGGAACAACAATTTTTTTCTAGTCTTTCAACCAATTATACGTTATATAAAATATAGAATACAGTAACTAATAACACTCAAGTAGTTAAAATAAAATTCTATGCAACAATCAAAATAATAAATTATAAGGAAGTGATTCTAAGGTACTTGGCACTTTCATATTTTCGGAACATTATTCGACGCAGCGGCTTACGAGCTAGTGAAAAAGCCACATTCATTCAGACCACTTGACCAGAGGAAGAGCAAATAGGCAGACACACTCTATATGGCTTTTATTGTTCGTATAGCTCAAGTGTCACAGTTATCAAGTCCCAACAATCGAAAGCGCGTAGCTTGTTCAATGGTATATCGCGTCTCGAGCCTTGGATCTTCCGATCTACAATTCGACATGTTACTACCTTATGAAGTATGTTGTAGATTTTCATTAATAATGAAACAGCTGAAAAAATCGATACTATATATATATTATAACTTTGAACATTTCTGCTTGCTGGTGTTGATGATCTTCTAAATGGCTATTTAAAATATAATATATACAAACACACTACAGTATTAACAAACAGAATGCATTGTGTTGTTCAGTTATTTACATTTTAACACTAGTGTTGAACTTAGAGTAAAATCAAATTAGCACAATTTCAACAACTAAATGGGAGCAAAGTATTCACTTAATCTCAAACTGAGTTTTGTATTGCTATGAACATACGTTGTTAATAACCAGTTCCAACTTAAAGGACTATTAATATACACAATTTGAAAGCAAACTATTTATCTCCTACAACATATATATATATATATAAGCTACAAATGTTGCCTATTAAGCGAATCTGATCATTATATGTAATATTAGACAAGAACACTAGACCATTTGGCAAATGTTAATGTTTAGTATTTCACGTATCTTTTTAGTACTATCTCTATTAACCCACAAAAGTGTTTTGGTTTAACAAAAACATCGGAATTTTTGTCTATATCGTTTTAATAAGGTCACATTTATAATTTTCAATAAAGGACAGAAAATGTTAGTTCCAAGAAAGGATAATATTATTTCAACATATAGAATGTTTTATTAGTGACACGTCAGTGACTTTAAGATATACAGCACGAAAAACTATTGGACATATTGTATGGTGTTTTGTAACTTTTAAGCTGTTTCTGCGTATTGCAATGCCTTGAGAATTTGTCAGATTGAGAATGTATAATGCTTCGATCTTTTATTTTCAGTAATATTTTCCATCGAGTTTCTTTGAGCGGATGTCATGTTTAAAATTGGCCACTGATTGTGAATGGAACTCCGAGTTTCATACTTAGTGGGTCTTATAGCATCCTAGATTAGCCCCTTATGTTTTTTTGCTCCACATGAAGACCATAGATCGATTTATATCTCGAGAGCTGAAACATCTTTGATAGATGGTGTATCCCGTCGTTGTACTGATCCTACTTCCGCAGATTTTACCTTCTATCTTCTTGGTAGAAGATTCAATGGTGATATTTTCTTTTTCACATTTTTGTTCATTGTTATTCTTCAAAGAATATAGTGACATTTTAAATCATGGTCACGGCTAGTAGAATATACAATCAGCTAAGTATAATTATTAATTAGTAACTATTTTTAATAACTAGAAACTAATTAGTTTTATACTACGTTTCAACTGCTAATTTGTTGCCGGCTTCGAGTAAGTTCTGATAAAGACTATTTCTATGTTCAATACTTGGGGTTCGATACTTGGTCTTCTTAATGAAAGGCCGGTGTATTAAGCTGGACAGACTAGTTCTTGTATTAAAGAAAATATCTCTTGGACAGTGATAAATTTTTCAGTTGTTGTAGTTATTAAGTACAAAGTTTCACAAAGGGCTATCTGTGCTTTGCCCACCACGGGTATCGAAACCAGGTTTCTAGCAGTATAAGTCCGCAGACATTCCGCTGTGTCACTAGAGGGCTTTTTTTCACTGCTCCCAGTGTAATAAATATTAATTAAGTTTGATCTAAGATAATATAACTTACTGTAAGTTTGATCTAAGATAATATAACTTACTGTAAGTTTGATCTAAGATAATATAACTTTCTGTAAGTCTAATCTAAAATAATATAACTTACTGTAAGTTTGATCTAAGATAATATAACTTACTGTAAGTCTAATCTAAAATAATATAACTTACTGTAAGTTTAATCTAAAATAATATAACTTACTGTAAGTTTGATCTAAGATAATATAACTTACTGTAAGTTTAATCTAAAATAATATAACTTACTGAAAGTTTAATCTAAAATAACATAACTTACTGAAAGTTTAATCTAAAATAATATAACTTACTGTAAGTTTAATCTAAAATAATATAGCTTACTGTAAGTTTAATCTAAGATAATATAACTTACTGAAAGTTTAATCTAAAATAATATAACTTACTGTAAGTTTGATCTAAGATAATATAGCTTACTGTAAGTTTAATCTAAAATAATATAACTTACTGAAAGTTTAATCTAAAATAATAATACTTTAGCTCACAAGAGGAAATGAAACAAATGATACTGTTAAAAGATTTTCTTTTATTTTTACAGGTCTACTTCATGTAATGAAACGTCAACCTTGAAATTAGAAGCTTTGAAAACGACTTTCTCTTTATTAACTCCATAATACTTAATAGTCTGTCATATGAATGGAATAGAACCTAAGTAAAAAACTTCATTGCTATATTTTCAATATTTATATACGTTATTTATATTCATTTCTCCATAATGGTAATTATCAAATAACAGCTTTTACCAACACGTTCTGTGGTTTACTTCGCAATAACGTTTTGAATAATAATCAACCGAATAATAATCACTTTAACATACATCGCAAAAGTGTGTTATAATGAAAACTGGTTGTGTCGAGAATTAGTGAGTACACATGGTCATCACTTAACTCAGTTGATAATGGAGAAAATAGTGCTATGAGTAGCATGTGCTGTTTAAAATCGCTTAGATGAAGTACGATTACCCCTCAGTATTGTGCAGGTATAGACATGAGTACATTGCCTTACTTTGTGCTGTTTATGAACAGTTTGTTTTATTTTTTCTTCTTGGTGAGTTACTTTTAGAATAAGGAAATATAAGCTACGCATATGTAGTCTTGCTACCAACACTGACAAGAAATGCACACAGTGGGGTTTCGGTAAATTCAAAATGAACATCTTAGATTGAACGTAAAAAAATGTTAGAAACCCCTAGGGTTCAGGCAAAGTCATCCTTAATTTAGTACTGCTGACCATGCAAGAGGAGGATAACTAGTCAGCATTATCCGCAGTCAACACAACTACCCCGAACTGATCGAACATCGTGATGGACTTACAGCTCCATATGGTGAGCGAGTTCAACGACATATCGCGTGTAGAGTCATGGGTCTTTCGATCTGTAATCCGGCACACTAACCAATGGATCACGCCCGGCGAAATCACACAAATTAACCTAAGACTGATGTTTTTTTTATTAATTATAAATTTAAGGAACACATTACACATTAATTAGAAATAATATAAGGAACACATTACACATTAATTAGAAATAATGTAAGGAGCACATTATACATTAATTAGAGATAATGTAAAAAACACATTACACATTAATTAGAGATAATGTAAGAAACACATTACACATTAATTAGAGATAATGTAGGAACCACATTACACATTAATTAGAAATAATGTAAGAAACACATTACACATTAATTAGGAATAATGTAAGGAACACATTACACAAAAAAGACTGGTAGTTCTACTAAACTGCCTTACGATATTTATATGTATTTGAAGTTCTTGTATCCTCACAATTATAAATAGTATAAATATTATACACATATATTATTTACGTTGTAACACAATTAGGTGTAACATTTAGAATGTAACTTAGTCTAGCTCAGCTCTGAAAAGAAAAAAATATTTAACACTATATTTCATTTATACGTGACATTGTATGAAACCAGTTTAGTGATTAATTATTTTTTGGTTTTGTCTTACCATTTTTATGTTATATAGGTTTAAATTAGCTTAATAGTTATTAGCATATTTGATTTTTTTTATGAGTGCACACAGTTAGGTGTTACCCCATTCTTACCGAACTGACGTACCAAATACTTACTGCGAAAAATAATTACGTTCTGAAGAGAGTTAACAATGTATTTGCGTTATTTTTATGTAATTCTGTACCAACTGATCTCGGAAAATAGGACTGGTGTAGTATAAGTAATTTGTACTGTATCCTGTGACTGTCATAGACATGTCCTTTAAGCTTACGATACTATATTAACATAGATGTTTGAATGTTTTGGAAATTGTGTAAAATTTCTAAATTTATGTTTCATCTGAGATGCTTATACAGAAGCTTATCCTATATTACATATATATATATAATTACAAACAAGAAAGTCACAAAACAAAGCTGGATAAGTTTAGACATACTATTGGCATAATTAAATATACAATGAATAAAATATGACAACGTTAATTGTAAGAATGTCAATAACTAGATTATAAAATGCAAAAGAGAATGTTATATCTTTATTAATTTATTCAAAATCAAATTACACTCAGTTTTCGGATACGTAGATATGAACATATACAAAGTAAAAGTATGCCTTCCATATAAAATTTCTACACAAAGAATACGTGTGGAAGTTAACATAGCAATATGGATGTCTTGTATGAAATATCTGAAAGTAACGAATGTTATTTTTTCCCCACTTAGTAGCACATGTGATTTTTTAAAATGGATTTGAATATTGTATAAGATTACTAGGTGTGAAGCATTACTGAGAACATTTTTCAAGAGATGAATCCAAACAGCTCACATAACTCATTTAGTTTTACATGAAAATATACAACAAGTATAACAAGTAACAGCCGCAAACTACACGTTGTTTGATCCTTTTATAAACGTTATACAGTTCTACTTTGACATGACCTGATGGTTAGAACTCTCGACTCGCCAACTGTAAGTCGCCGTATCGAAATTCAAGGCCAAACTTTCAGCCATAGGGTGTTATAATCTTACGGTCAATCGTACAATTCGTTGGTAAAAGTAGCCCTTATAGCTTTAACCACAAGAAAATTATTTAAAAAAAAACGTTTTTTTTTATACAACCCATGACAATACTTACTCAACTTTTATTTTTCATGGTTCGATGGCTTACATTGCCCAGAAAGTAGTTTTTTCGAGTCATTGACGAGACATGCATATCATCAGAGCCAAGACTGTCGATCTAACATAAGCTGTGATATTGTGATTGTCTCAGATAGTAAGGGATTAGTTCCGAGGATATATGTTTAGGATTAAATGTAATCTTTGTCGCAGGATTTATTGACAGTTCGACTCCTTAGAGTAAGACACATTACTTCTACTATCTTTATTTTATCTCCATTTCAAACTTTTATATGGAAAATCAGGGTAAAAATACCTAATCTTTACAGCTTCCATATTGCTCCTCCTTATCCAAATATGTCACATCTTTTTTAAGTTTTATTAAAGAAGTGCTTATAAGGCTGTTGAAGAAGCAACGAGAACTGTGTTTTATAGACACAGTTTAAAGTGAATGCCAGTAATATAATCATGTTTGAAAATACTGGAAAAGTAACTGTCATTCAATTCTTTTGGTCGCCTGTTTATATTTACTTAGCTTATAGCCAAGTTGGATCAGTATCGTAGGTCCGACGGTATCAAAGTGTGCAAATATTTTAAGCTGGTTTTTTATCATCTGTTTAGTGTATCTTTATTTCCCTATATTTATATTCAATTATATAAATTATTATTTTTAAGTCGTAAGTGTTGTCATTAGAAATAGAAAAACTCGCACTGACGAACGCTTAAGGCAGTATCGGGCTTCAAAATTAAACGTTCGTCCGTTGGTTGACGGGTGAGTAGTATGAGGCTTCAAAATCACCCGTCAACCAACGGACGAACGTTTAAAGTAGTATGAGGCTTCGAAATCACCCGTCAACCAACGAACGAACGTTTAAGGTAGTATCGGGCTTCGAAATCACCCGTCAACCAACGGACGAACGTTTAAAGCAGTATTGGGCTTCTAAATCACCCGTCAACCGACGGACGAACGTTTAAGGTAGTATCGGGCTTCGAAATCACCCATCAACCAACGGACGAACGTTTAAGGTAGTATCGGGCTTCGAAATCACCCGTCAAACAACGGACGAACGTTTAAAGCAGTATCGGGCTTCTAAATCACACGTCAAACAACCAAGAGTATCATAGCTTCGTTAGTGAAGTGAAAACTATATTTGTAAGAGAGATATATCTGACCCTAAAATTCATTGTGTTGAATTTGAATATATCTCCTCACACCATTAATAAATTAATATACAAGGATTTGAATACAATTAACGAAGGATCACAAGCTTGTAGCCACATCTATAGGTCAACGGCTGTGTTAACGTGAAAGATGGCTGAAGAAACTGGACATACATCAATCCTGTTCCCCCACACGTGTCAAATTTTCCAATGGACTTTCGCTCCTTTGGTTTGGTTATGTGTGGTCGTTAAAACTGACATCTACCCATAGGGTAAAATTTGCCAAGATGCGAGATCTAATAATTACCTTGCAGAACTTCTTAAAATAATGTGACGGATTTATTTTCTATATTTATTTTAATATCGATTTTTTAATTTAATTTATATTTAGAAATGTACATAGATCATACTGTTAAATGTTGCGAAACTCCCGCCTATTCTCTAAAGTTGTAGACGATTCTCGACTGTAACAATCAACAATATATGCGTGTCCATAAGCGCTAACGTAGCTTTGTATTGTTACGTAATCTGAATTTTCGAGAAACTCTCCACACGCCTATAAACATAACCAACGCCAAAAATAGAGTATTTATTATTAGTTTGCTATAGTTGGTGTGCTATAAACTTCGGAAGCTATAACTGTGATTGTTATAACGCTAATTAATCGGGAAACTTAAGATATTTGACCAGGAACGTTTATAAATTTCGAACATTACAAAACATCACACCAGACATTAGTACTTTTACGAAAACATTACCTAACATCAGTGATGGCAATTCGACCTGTAATTAGCGTGTGATCAGCAAGAACTACTGGGCTAACTAGCTTCTTGTTAAGTGAGTTATACCTACGTCAACTCGAAATTAACTTGCTCATCGTCAGTCCTCAATAAGATATCAAGGAAGTTCCAGACTAGAAAGAAGACTTTATATTGCTTGTAAGGTTGTGAAACTCTTGCATATAAATCTTTGTCTGTAATAACTATTTGTAATAACTGTTATTGTAACTTGTATTGTTGTTTGTATATTAAAACATATGTGTATCAATCTTGTTGGCAAATATCATAAATTGGAGATATGTCTGCAAATATTTAACTCCTAAATCTAAATTACAATTTAACTCAGTTTTAGGCTATTAGAAATTGTCATACGTAACAATAAAAATTGGGAAACTGAGGATTAGTGCATCAGAGTGATCACAATGAACAATGGCAGAATTATATATATAATTTTTTTTTTATAAAATGACACACAGATATATATATAACTGTTGATATTTCATATATCTTGAAATACGTAAACCATTAATACTTTATTCTTAAAGAAGTTTCTCGTACAAAAATATATATATAACTACATACACAAACATATTTATGCATGTTCATAAGTCTCTTAATATTTCCTTTTTCTTCCATTCTCTTTGCTTATTCATGAAATTTAGTTGATATTTCGTTATATATATATAATTTCTCACTAGTGTGGGTAAACATAATAATCGTAATACTTTACATGTGTTCCGTTACTGGTAAAAGCAATTACATACAATAATCATTTGTGACGACAATAATTTATGTAATTTTCAAAACTATTACAAAGTTGATTTGTTATGGAGGAGGAGTTTCCTAATCCGCTATTATGTAATGTTTTGACTGTTCCAAAATTTTGTCGTAATTTATTACGTTATATTAAACCAGTTTTCATTAGCCAAGTACACAAGTTACGTTATAATCACGGCGATGGAACGGAATGTATGAGAACTGTATTTCGACATTGATTGGTGCTACCTAGGCGATGTCACCGAAAATTAATTGCTTTTGGAAAGGTCATGTAACAGCTCTTTCTGACTCGAAATATTTAAACACTCCGATCAGAAACATGTGTTCAGATCGGAGACTTAGAGAGATGTCTTGTAACAGGTGAAAATCCACAAACAGAAAGGTTAGTGACAAAAACCGTCCAAGACTATATGTCCCAGGCAATAGTGCGCAACAATATCAAGATGGATTTCTGTCTGGAAGAGTGACGCAAGTCACATGTACATAAGCTGCTTCCACGACAAATACATTCAACCGTCACATACTTCAAGTAGCTGGAAGAAGCGGGAACCGATACTCTTCCATATGAAGACGTAGCACTTATAGATTTCAGTGAGATTGAACCGTTGAACCAACTGATATGTTTTAAGCTGATTCCCAGAAGTATGGATGTTAGCAGTTAGAATATATATTATTAAACAGAGTACAACTT
Source organism: Limulus polyphemus (assembly GCF_000517525.1). Lineage (NCBI taxonomy): Eukaryota > Metazoa > Arthropoda > Merostomata > Xiphosura > Limulidae > Limulus > Limulus polyphemus. The sequence goes on from NW_013667131.1 coordinate 86,920, forward strand.
TTGAGCTTTAATTGTAATTCATACTGTAATTTTTACTGGTAGGAATTCATTTTTGTCTCGTGTGGTTATAAATAGTGGAATATGTCAAATGAAGATGATTACAATAAAAATAGTATGAAAGTGACTTTCTTTGAAAAATATATAAAAGTGTATTGAAATTATGTCTGGTTACATATTTAGTTAATATTTCTAAGAAAAAAGGTTACAATTAGTGGTATCCAATATTGCATAATATTTATTAATGTAAAAACTTTTATGTTTATAAAACCGAGAAGGAGAGAACTTATGATTAATTGTTTTGTATATGCAAATGTAAAGAATACTATTTATAGTTCATTTAAGATACACGAATAAAAGTCACAATGTTAAGTGATAATTTTATCTGTCTAAACGTAAAACGACAGTTTTTAACAGTGTAACACATATTCAAAGCACAGATATGTATAAAATAAACTGAAAGAGTATCAACTGTATTTTGTATATTTAGTGCAATATAAGTCGCATTAGAACTGTCCAGTAATAACAGTACACACTGATATAAACTACATCGTTACATTTATAGAACATTTGTTAATGTCTTCATTGCCAAATTCTAGAAAAAGTCTGTCAGTTGCAAAACAACAGTCGTTGTAAAGGTGGTAACTGAAGCAATGGCCAAACGTGAAATAAGCTAACAATATATGCAGATAAAGGACTATTAAAATATCTCATAAGATATGAAATACAAAGATTGAGAATCATTATAAGATATGAAATATTCCTTAACTTTACCCAAACAAAAATTTTATCAAGACAACAAAAAGTTGATGGAAAGTTTTACGTTTTTTTTTTTCATAATGGTTGCGTCAAACAATAACTGTATTAACTCTCACTAAAAGTGTAAAGAGCAAGAATACTGATTCAATTACAATGGTAAGTTCTATATATCTGTTCAGCATAAAGTCACGCTGTTTTATAGCTTAAAATAATGGAATTAATGAAGCACTTTAGCTTAATAATGGCAAGTCACATCAGGGATTCAGAGTGAATATCTGAATCACGTCGAATTTCCTTAACACATCTAATACGATTTAGAAGGTAAAATTATATTTTTCTAACTAAAACGTATTTACTTGAAAATATAACACACTTTTCACATCAAATTACAACGGCTTGAAATATATGTGGAATTATAATACTACACAGAAACGTGAACCCATACTAGCTCATGTCATTTAGCAAAACATGACTGATGTTTTAAAATTTGCCTTAAGTCACTTTTCTTTCACATTATATTGTCAAATAATTTGTAAAATCCTGAAAGTGCAAGTTCCATGACACGATAGAGAAAGATACAATACTGTTTTAGCATGAACGTGTATAGAAGAAATGTATCTATATATGTATATTGTGCAGGTTGCGTTATAACACAATGTTCATAAACACGTTTTCTTTAATCGTCTTATCCCTTTCTTTATTTTTATCACTAAAATAATTTTATTTTACAAATAAATACGCATTCAGTGTTGTATTTACATATCAATAATTTTCTAATTTTAATAGTACAGTGCTTAGGACATTTAAAAGGCATTCGAACTTTCTATATTTTAGCAGTGACACAATATAACTATATTTTATTAAATGAAATTAATGGCATAGTTGAGTCCATTTTAATACAAACCAAGTGTCAAATGATCATTCATCTGATATGTAAATATTTACTCATTCGGCATTATAGGCTTGCACTCTAATAAATAATCAGAAAACATTTTTTCGATAAGGAACACACTCACTTCAGACAGCTAAGCAAATCTTACAACGACGTACCACGTTTACAGTGATTCAATCGCTGGGATCTTGAGGTAGTGGGACTCATTCTGCAGTCGTAATTACTTCGAGAGAAGAACTACGTGCTGCCTAACATTCCATATACGTGCAAGTACGAAGACATATTATGTGCTCTCCACCTCTCTAGTTAAAAAGTAAAAAAAATATGTTGTTTTTGTAGTTCATTGAAGGTGAGTTCAAGTGATTTACTAAGTTTTACTTTCTTTAAGAGGCGAACTAGGCTATGTGAGGGTTAAATCCTGCTTTTTTTGGTTGTTTTACAGGAATAAAAAACGTTGTTTATAATTAGTCGGCTTAGTTACACTTGTCGGCGAATCAGGTAATAATTGCTAACGGATTCGGCCTGGATCTTTACTGCCCTAGTTTTCTTAAGTTACAAACTCGAGGAGTTTATTGGCATATTTAAGACAGTACAGATTGGACTCAGATTTCATAAAGACTTCACACTAACCTATACTGATTTAGTGTGATTTTTCTATTTCATTTAACTTCAACGCAATACTGTTAAAGCTTTGTATTCATGACTCGTTCATAGATTTTGTTCTCTGCTCCTGTAATTATTTAGCAAAGATTTTTTGGTTTTGTGGAGCTCTGTTTTATTTTCATTTTTTATTCAGAGGGGGCATTTACTGAAGAGCTAATACTAACTTAGTGATCACAATTTGTTTGTTTAAGGCAAACGCAAAGAGATGGGTGGACTATGTATCTATAATTTATTTTGGGATTTCCATGATGTACAGAGTAATAGGTTGGCTAAGAGTAAGTCAAGGTTAACAAATTGCTGCATGGAGCTACAAGACTTACAAAAGGGTTTAGACTACCAAAAGTTGGCCAACCAGCTGAACAGGGAATGTTATTGTCAACCTACTTACAATAGATAGCAGATATTTAAAAAAAAGTGCTCAGTCGATGATGATATCTACCAAATGAGTAAACATTTCAGAGCAACAATTACGTAACAGAGAATATAATTCACAAGTTCGGCCTTTATTCCGTTCTAGCCTGTCACCACAAAACATCCGGTCCTTGATGATATCAGTAACATGTGGATAGGTGAAATGGCTTGTGTACATCTCTCACGGCAGCCACATATGAAATGTGTATACATTTGGAGTGGCCAGGACCAGATCCAGCCCAATTTATAAGAAGGAGAGCACATTATTCACTCAGGGGGTAGGACTTATCACTCCAGAACCAATCGCCCTTATGGCAAAACAAGTCTACATTCAAGTGCCAAGGTGAAAAGAAACTACAGTTTCTGAACGCCTCTGGTTTTTCTTCAGGCCCCAATTTAGTCATCTTGAGGCTCAAAAGACCATTAAACTAAAATACTTGTCAGGATTGAATACTTTCGGATAAGACTAATTCGACTCAGAGCGATAAAGACAAGCTCATTTAATAAATGGAAGATTCAACAAGATAGATATTTACTAGAAAATAATTCTATTCTTTTTTACTACTGAAGTCGTGTTAAAATGTACACTTAACTTGTTTCATACGACAGCTCGTTCTCAGATATCAGTTCAAGCAACAGCATAATATGTAGCAGTGTTTTCTTCCCTTTAGTATTCCACTGAAATGTGCGTATTCATTCCAAGATACATATTTTGCACACTAAATCAAGTGTTAGCAGTATAGCCTTCTCATACAAATAATATAATGTTGTTTGTTTTTAAACGTAAAAGTACACACTGAATTATCAAAAGTCAAAACAAAAACGGTGACAGTTATATATGACATATGTGAAATTAATATCAATATACATCTACGGAATTTACTCGTGATTTCATAGAAAATAAAATAATTTACGAGTAACAGTTTCCCCAAACTCCTATGGTAACAACTTTAATCTGACAATAAACGTCACTAGAAATATTTGTGATTTTACTTAACAGTAACCAAGAGTTTACACAGAATACGCTGGTGTAAGTTATTTGTTTGAAGTTAAGCACAAAGCTACACAAAAGGATATCTATGATCTGCCCACCACGGGTATCGAAACCAGGTTTCTAGCGTTGTAAATCCGCTGTGCCACTGGGGGCAGGCACTAAAGAGGAAGTGAAATTCTTTACTAGTAAATTAATAAACGTTGTAAAAATACCCTTAGGTAAATTTGCCTTTCCTTCTTCTATGTGTAAGAAAATATAACAGTGTACTTTTAGCACTAAAAAAAGCTTTCTTAAAGTTAGTTAAATAGTGAAAATTACATAAGTAATCTTATTACCAAATATCTGACAAAAAGTAATTACAGAACTCAAAATTACATGAAAAAAATTGAAGCACGTAGTCTAATGTTTACTTATATATTAACATTTTCCATGCACTGTTTTAAACGACCCCTCTTTAAGAAAGTATTCCTTTCCAAGAGCCCCCCAGTGGCACAGCGGTATATCTGCGAACTTACAACGCTAGAATCCTGGTTTCGATACCCGAGGTGGGCAGATCACAGATAGCCTATTGTGTAGCTTTGTGCTTAATTTCAAATAAACAAACAAACCTTTCCAAGAACTTGTAAGTTTTGTTAATTTCATAAAAGATATAAAGTGAATGAGTTTAGTTTTTTATTTATTTTTAATTCACCTCTAAACAGTCATGTTTTCTATTTTCCAATCGACATTTTGAACTAAGGAAACGAGATTGGATATCGTAAGTGGTGTTTTTCCTCTCCTTTTGTTTCTTAGCTGGATTCCAATATATTGGAGAAACAAAGAGGTCAACAAAAGTTAGAGTTCAGGAACATAAGATAATAGCATAGTCAGTAATTCGATCTATTTGTTATAGCCCAGCATATTAGATAAGAAAATCATACGATAAATAGGAATAATACTAAGATAATAGAAAGTGAACCACGAGTGAGAGGAAGAAAGATAAAATAAGTATTTTAAACCCATTTAACTGATATCACACTGAATCAAACCAGCATTGAAGTAAGAGCAACCTGAATATCCCTCTTTTGAATTTGAAGTAATAACAGAATCATTCTAATGTAGTCTATCGCAAATATTTGTACGAAATATGAACTAAACAGACGGAGATTATCTCATATACATAGTTCTGAGAAACCCATTGTATTTCATCATATGCGAAAATTATGTAATAATTAAATTTGATGGTATAAGTATATCATTGAACTAATTTATATCATGTGAATTTTTGTGTGTCGGATTAGTTTTAAAATGTGCGTCTCATCTGATTGTAACGTCTCGAGCACATAGTTGATTTGCACGTATTAGGTATATTGTTAGCCAAAATAGAAAATTTTACATTTATATCGAAGATCATATGCATTATATTTACATAATTATCATAATTATTTATTGATTGATTATAAAATACGCTACCGTTGTGCTACCCGTTTCTAACAAAGAAAAATGGACACGTTGAAAAATATCTCAATGTTTTTCTTGAATAAAGAAATCATCCTATCAAAAAACTGTGACTTCATACGGAGGTTATTTACTTAATGACGATAATATTAATTTAATCTCGGTAAAAAATAAATCACACAACAGCGTCTTGAGCGAAAATAACGAGTGCCAGTAAACTAAAGTTTCATAAATTGTAATTCTTTCTTCAAAGTTTATTATTCATTTTATAAACAGCTTAATCTTTAGATCAAAGAATAGCCTTCAAAAAATGGATCTAACCTAGTTGACGAAAGAAAAAAAAAACAACTTTGAAAAATAAAAGAATACAACTATATAAAAATGGCTTACAGTTACCTATATACATTGTCTTTGATACTTGGCACAAATTAGCTAAGCGCGAGAATGAATAGTGGCAATTACCGAAAGCAGGAAGAGGAAATTGAACTATAGCAGCTGCCTCTCAGCGTCATCGCCCACAAATACGAAACGACTGACTCTTTAATGTCCAACTAAGCTATGACTTCAGTGATGCCGCTCTGGTGTTCACCTACATCGCAGGTGTAGAATATCGTTCTGGATCCAGGTTTTTTTCATATTTTTATATTGTACAAGGAATTAATATAATTACACGTATATATTGTTGTTGTTTTTCTATAAATTTACAGGCTATGTCTCTTTAAAAATACAACAACGGCATACAACTGCAGTGTCATTGAAATATACCCTTGCTAGAAAAATTCAACAAATTATAGGTTTTGACGTCTTCTAACTTTCTTTTTTTTTGTACAGCTACGAAAGAAAACAATTTCAGCCGATATATGATAAGCAAGACAGGCCGAAGCATTAAAAATAAAAAAATGGTACTTACTTCGTAATGTCATTTCCAATATTCCATAATAAGACTCTCATTGAATATTACAATATCCAATAAAAATGTTTGTGTTTACTAATAAGAGACACTTTTGATGAGCACACTACTGAGACTTTCATTGAATAGTACAATATCCAATAACCTAATTAAATGTACGAACTAATTACAGTTTATGATAAGTACACACTGTATGTGACGAATTTATCTCACAAAACATCTTCGCACTGTATCAATCACAACTCGTGGTATAATCGGTATGAAAATCTAGCTTATGAACAACAAAAATGATTTAGTAGTATGCTCATCAAAAGTGTCTCTTATTAGTAAACACAAACATTTAACATGTAATATTGCGGTTTCACTAAAATTCTGTCTTTCTATACATCTATAATGTAAGTTGTTCAGTACAAAAGGAGTTTTAAACTTTGAGGTGTTTTTTTTAACTAAATCACTTTCGGGCTTTGGCTTATCAATGTAGTAATTTTTACTTTAAATCTTCTGCTGTTTAGAAATTGCTGGAAGTGTCAAAATGTTCCTCTATCTGTTGCCTTATGGAATGTTAAATAATAGATTAAAGACTAGACCTCTTTTATCATTTACGCCACTGGCTGCAAAATAGTATTTTTATCTAAAGTATTTTGTTTGTGTTAACAGTATTTTGATGTCGGTACTTTAGGTATGAGAGAAAATAAAATAAACTCTCAAACTAAACCAAATTGTTTGATGTTAACTGAGAACATATTCCTTACTAAATATAAAATTCATCATAACTTGAAGAGATAAAAGAAATGAATCCTTGTAGTCTTGCAATTCTAAATCTTCGTACTTATTGTAAATAGTACAATCATTTATTTGATAATTTTGTCACACTTAGGGAAGGCAAAATGACACATAACCAAAATTGTAATTTCCGTACGTACAAACTGTCGTTAGCTATTTCTCACCATCACCTTAAAGGTATTTTGAAATGTTACTTTATTTTTAAGTTGATGATCAAGTGGAAATATAATCTCCTGATAATTTTCAGACGTGACTAGGAGTATTTCTGGTTAAGGGTGATACCGTTTTGAATTCTAGATCAGAAAATTTTAATAAATTCAATTTTATATTCCTGTTTTCTTACCCAGATACATCATTTGAATTAAATATTTACCTTAAAATTTTAGTCATCGAATTGATAAGTTACATTTAATCTAGTTGGTTATCTCTATCAGTAAATGACAATTTATTGGTCACTTTTTGTTAATTAAAAATCTGAGCATTTGATCTGTATTATGTAGTGCAAATGAGCAAGTAAAAAAATCAAATAAAAGGGCAAATATTGGTTCAACCTTTAAACAACATTGAATATACTGTCCTGTCAGTAATCTTAGTCGTATAAATAGTGCTATTCCTTGTAGCACTATGAAGTTTTAGTTTAGTTTGTAATTAAGCACAAAGCTACACAATGGGCTGTTTGTGCTCTGCACACCACAAGTATTGAAACCCGGTTTCAGGCGTTGTAAGTCCGCAAACATACCGCTGTGCTAATGGAGGGGGGGGGGCAAACTAAACACTCTGAAGCAAAATTACGTATATCGTTCCTAATTACAGATATAATTATTTACTTTTCATATGATTATAAATTTTGTAAAATTTGTTTTCGTTGGGCAACTTTTATTTATTTTTCGTTCTTTTTCAACTGTTAAATTTGATACTCAGAATTGACTATCAGCTTACTCCAAACCATCGAGTAGTTGCTGAAGAGGAATATTGCAATAGATGCTGCACTCAAATAATATATAGAATCTGTACATAAGCTCGACAAAGTGGAACAATCAGAAATTAGTTATGATGACTACAATGTGCAACCCATAAGAAGAGCATAATGAGTCTCTACAGATGATAGAACATTTGAATAAAAATTACATAAAATATCTATGAAAATTAGGGATAATTATCAATGAGTGTGACTTAGTGTAGATCATAGAAACTGGTGTTGTAGAATCCTTTTTGTTTACAGTCTTTCTATCCCCAGATTCGTAGATAGGTTTGTTCTATTCCAACAATCTTTGTCACAAGAAGCTACTGCTAAAGTCTGCAGTCTAATCTAAGGTAAAAAATGAGATTAATCTTACAACAGAATTGGATAATGGAATTTCCAGACCTCAAAAAGTTGACAACCATTCTATATGGATTAATTTGCCAAGTCATTCATAGAATCAAACTGCCTGGCAGCACTAGGCTTAAGTGTTTCGATATTCCTGCATATTCTCAGGAGATTGGAGAGAGCAGTAGTCATTTAATGAAAACGAATATATATCTATGTGACTTTCCAGACAGCTAACTCATGAATATCATCCTATCAGTAGAACAAAAATACAATAAAAGGCTAGAAGATGAATATATATGTTAGAATCAATGTCTTCCTCACATCTACTAAGGCTCAATGAGAGAAGAATTCACTAAACTAACTAAGTGAAACGTTGTAGAATGACAGATAAAATAAATTATACCAAATTAATTACCGGCATATTGAATTTTTTCAATACCGTTTTACATCATAGATAACAATGAGTTGAATGATTCTGATATTAAAGACTCATAAAGACAATGTGTAATGATGATGTAAGCAATGCAACTTATTTTTTATTAACGACTTAAGTTGAAGTAAGATATCAAACATCACTGACTCGTAATTGTCAATTTTTTTTAACTGTTGCTCACAAAGAGTAATTTTGATCTTATTTTAAGCTGTTGTTGAACTCTAATTCGTCCTTAATATAAGCCAAAATGTGATTGTTGAGTAATGAGATAATTTTCAAAGTTGTTTCATAATACTTTGTATTTATTTGAATATATTTTTCCACCTAAAAGTGCAAACTATTTTTCGTTAAAGATTATATCCATGTTTCCTAAAATGATAAACCCTTTATTTGTTTTAAATTTTTGTCTGGGTAGTTTCATAATTCTTGTTTTTGGCCAATGTTTGCATTTGGATTGGAAAACAGAACCATGATTTTAGCTTAGTATTGCATAGCTTCTATGTACTTCGCTCTAATTACTTCTATGTCAAACAGCAATCTATCACCAATGGTATTATGTATTGTGTACGTTACATATATGCGTGTATGTGTATTTTAATTATTACAAAGAGAAGATAAGTGAACGGTATCACGTTTCCCGGACTGGAATCTCTCGTTTGCAACTCATTTTTCTATAATTTTCCATTGCTAACAACTCAGCCATATTATCACAGTCTACGTATAGCCTTTAAATTTGCATCACCAAATAAAAATATTTGATAGTCATGATGTTCTATACACTTTTACTAAAGTTCACATTAATATCAATAACAAGCGTATGGGGATATTCATTAAATGTTTACATCGTATAAATAAAAAAAGGAGTAGAATTAGTTTTCCAGTTAAAAAATAAACATCAAATACCCAAATTTAGCAGTTTCGACGCTACGCTAAATATTCTTTAGATAAATGAAACAAAGGATATGAGAAGAAGTTTATCTCGGTATCCTATGTTGTATAACGTATTAGCTAAAACATGAATGTAGATCCATTGCTTTCCGAGCTTTCCAATTCTGGTATAAAAATATGAATGTAATCAAATATTTGATTGTAAAATCATCTTAAACTATACAAAATTCAAAGACGACGTTATATAGATGTTTACATATGTAACCATATGTGTAATTTTTAAATACATAGCTCAATTATAATATTCTATCTATTTGTCATTAAGTTATTCTTGTTAAAATATCATTGTACATATATATATATATTTTTTTTTTCACAGCTGCCTTATTTTCATTTCTGCCTTAAGTAAATATTTCAAAATATACACCTATAGCAATAATAAAGGAGTATTTCACATTATAAACTTCTTTAAATTACTTTGTAATGTGTATATTTTTTCTGTCTTTTGGATTATTAATGAAGTGGCCCAAGTAACTAGATATTATCTATATGAGTTGAATATAATTTCTGCATAAATTGTATATATATATGAATAATTTAAAAATAACATTAAGATAACATTGCACCTTTTAAAAGGTTTAAATATATTTAGAACTTTCATAATGTATAAACATATATATCAAGTGGTTTAATTTAATAATCATGCTAGTACGTTACAATAAAAACATATACACTTAATGAATTACTTATATCATGAGACATTTAAAACAAATAACTTTAATTCCTATTATATTATTTAAACTATTTCGATCTGAAGCAGAATGGATAAGATAATAAAAAAAACAAGAATTAAAAAGTCGATCTTTCTAAAATTTGTCTGCTATCTAATAGTAATTAAGACTTCCCATTTTCCCTTTTTATAATCTTAATTTCACATTATAAATTATCAACACTTCTTAGGATAACCATTACATTTCAAAATAAAGACAGGTATAGGCTAATGAGCTCGTTGTTAACATACTATTATGATGGGGAAACAACTGAAATTATTAGAAACGACGTATCTTTGGTGAGGAAGTGAAAAGTAACGGTTGTAGCATCTACTCTGCACTATGCAAGTCGTTATAGAGTAGTGCCTCTTGGTGTCTGTTGAGGCAAACTCTTCTAGACTTTAGGAGAAATTCCTCCTGAAATGTGGCTTATCTAAATAGTTACAGTTATATTCCAGCCGGCCTGAAGAGCTCGGGATTGAGCGAAACGCGTCGTTAGCAATGGATGTGTTGATAGCAATGGATGTGTTGAATGTAATGTAGTTGGAATACTATTATTATAAAATCTTCTAATTCTTAAAAATCCCTTAGGGAATAAATATAGAATGTAGCGTTTAAAAATCTAATAAGCCTAATAATAATGTCTTATGACAAGTATGATTAATTATTTTTATATGTATACATATATTAATTTTCGTTTTTGTAACTTTTTTCTTAATGACAATATTATAGGCATTAAATACATATCAATATCATCTTATAATTTCTTTGAAATTGAAATAACGTTCCTGATGTTTGATCGACACCGTGCTGATACCTAAATTTTTAGCATTATAAGAAAACTGTACAGGATTATTGATGAGCAAAATTAACAGCATATTTTTAATTTTACTGAACAAATAAAGTAATATGACTGTATGTAAATATATTTTGATTTATTTTCCTTTTTTCACGAAAATTAATTTATATAGTCAATATTAACATACTAGTTTATTTGACCGAATCATCTACGTTCTTTCACTACACTTGATACGAGTCCTCTCCACCCATTCTTTTTCTGATTTGCATATGAAAAAAATCTATTTAATTTCAGGTGTTATATTTATAGATAGTTTATGTATCTCTGTTAATGTACGGATGCACTTCAGTAACTAACGATCCCCCCCCCCCAGTGTCACAGTGGTATGTCTGCGGACTTACAACGCTAGAATCCGGGTTTCGATACCCGTGGTGGGTAGAGCACAGATAGCCCATTGTTTAGTTTTGTGCATAACTTAAAACAAACAAACACTAATGGTTATCCCTTTTCAAATGATAGTGGTATAATATATTTCAAGAATACCTAGAAAAAGTGTAAAAGGTTGCCAGAAACCAGAATAATTGAAACTACAAAAATTAACAAGTTGTATATCTGAACTAAAATTCTACAAAATGACAGGAAAGTCATACGTGTGAGATTGTTATGGATTTCGCGCAAAACTACACAAGGGTTATCTGCGCTAGCCGTCCC
>NW_013667131.1:98688-103385 GCF_000517525.1 Limulus polyphemus
GCAGCTAGTCATCACCACCCACCACCAACTCTTGGGTTACTCTTTTACCAACGAATAGTGGAATTGATTATCATATTACAACGCCCTACGGCTGAAAGGGCGAGCATGTTTGGTGTGACGGGGATTCGAATCCGCGACCCACAGATTGCTAGTCGAGCGCTTGAACCACCTGGCCATACCGGGCCCCATACGTACGAGAGTAACATTGAAATTTTACAGGCAGGTTCGATTACAAAAGATGCAAAAATGATATCAAAATAGGTTTTTCATCCTAACATGAAACTGCTGGGTTAGGACATGTACACTTACCTTGAATTTAGATACGAATCGCTTATAATACTGATTATAATTATCAGTTATTACAGAATAACAGTGTGTTTTACTAAAAATGTTACTTTGTACTGACATCTTACTAATGTAATTTTCAAGCACATCTTGTAAAGAAACATTTTATCGGGTCATAATATTATATACTTTTTTCTACAAAGTTATAACAGATGGTCTAAACAAATAGTTATTGGTTAATAATTGGCTCTACCAATTCTAATCGGTCAAATATCAAAACCTTGCACACATAATATGTAAATTTGATAGAAATGACTCAGAAGTGACCTAATTATTAGCATTAAATCTATAATACAAAAACATCCTAAATTCTATGACAATAGTTTGGTAGGCCTAATATTAAATATGAATATTTCTTAGTATTTTTAATTAAAAACTGTATAGTTTAAAGTTTTAAGTTTTTATTTTTCCGTATTATTGTTTATGACTTGTTACCACAAAAACACGCTCCGCTCTTTGGGATCATCCATACCTAGAGATCACCGGTTTGCTATAAGAGTGACGATCAAATACCACTATTCTGTAAGACAAGAGTCTGTCGGTTCTAAATTATGGACGGCTTTGCGTATATAGTTTTTATTTAGCTTTGCGCGAAATTTATAGACAAATGAGCTATTAATATAGTACAGTACATTATGAAGTTTCTGCATCTAAACGTTTATTGAATTTTTAATGGTTGCATATTCTAGAAGATATCAAACGTTCTTTTCTGGAGACAAATCCAAGATATGAACATTACCAAGTAATTATCATTGACAATAGTACGTTTGAAATGGAAAAGACTGACCAGAGAATGAGTAAAATCTATTTTATTTTACTTAACTGAACAAAAAACAAGAAAATTAAAAGAATAAAAGTCCAAACTGTAAATTAAAAACAAAAACCTTTAAAATTAGCTCATAAAAATCAAGATTCATACAAATATTACTTTGAGACTTAGTAATGCCCGACAGTAGCTCAGAGGTACGTCTGTGAGCTTATAATACTAATAATAAGGTTTAGATATCGATTGTGGACACAGCACATATAGCCCATTGTGTAGGTTGGTGCTTAACTACAAACAAAGACTTTCTAAAAAGTGGTAAAGGTAACATGTTTTCTGGACCGTCCAATTTGTCTTGTTTTCGTTCTTTGAAAGCATCTTTTCTTTACTTTTAACTAATTATAAATTAATAATACTTTATATTCATAAAAGTAAATTCTCATGGATCAAATTTCTCTAACTTTTTTGAACTAATAAAATAAATGAAATAAAAGTTTGTCAAACATCAGAACTGTCTGGACCTTTAGCGGGTTTATACACGTTATTCACCATACTCGTTATTTAACTACGGGCGGATTCTTGGTAGTTAAATAGTTAAAATAATCCCAAGGTAGATAAATCAGTAGTAGTAATCACTCGCATTTGACAGACTATTCTGCTTACGCGCTAGTGGCGCATTTTCGTTGAGGATGATTAAACTGATTCAACAGCTCCACCTGTCACCACCAGCTGTTACTCCGTAAAGTTTCTTACGATAAAAATCATCGTTCAAGAATAACACCAAAAAGAGAGTTAATGCATCTTAAGTTTTATTGAAGGCCTAAAATGTGCAAACTGTAGAAATGTCGATACTGTCATTTTGTTTTATAATTTTTTTAAAGTCGAACCTCCATGCCATCGAGGTAATGTTTTTAAGTATGACTTTGTTTTGTAGTGTTAACGTCAAATTCACAAGCACAACTATCGAAATAAGAAATTACTTTTCCATGTGATTTATGTTCATAGTATTTATATGATAAATAATAATACGCTAACCTCAATCATAGCTTCAAGGTTTTCTTATGTTTCCACGTTTTCATTTGATAAGTAATAAAACGAAAAAAAAATTGAATCAAGACTATGAATAGATATTTGAAATGTCAGTTTCCAGCGCTTTTTACATTGCGTATGGAAAAGTGCCAGTTAAAATAATCAGAGTAGGATGACACTACATGTTACATTTCAATCAAACGTAGTATTTGTTTTTAATGCAGAAGTTACAACATAAAAATTAAGTGTCTTAAAACGGTAAAAAACAACAGTTTAAAGGAACTAAAGTTAGTCAAGATACTTATTTGAAACGATTAAATCATAAAACACCGTATCATTTGAAAGTGTCTTACTTAATGTGTCAGTGAACACAACAGTCTTATTTTCCATATAAATTTTTACATACATATTACTTAATAACAGGCATTAAAATCAATTTTAAAACTAAATTATTTAGTTTAGTAAAATTATACATTTTCAATTTTATGAATATTGGTTAAAGGAGATATAATGATCAAACTAACAATAGTGACTTTTCAAGAAAGTTAGATATTAACGTTATAAAAATATCAGAGTATTGAATACGAAACGAGAGAGAGCAACAACAATATTTAATGACTAACGTGGATTCTGATATAAGATTAAAAATAATTATGGAAGCAGTGAATAAAATTAGTATGAAATGATAATATTATACTCTCCGATACTGCATGAAAATTAACTCCACCAGAACACGGTCACGTTTGATATTTTGTAGTGCGATTGGCTGCTAACCAATCAATCAAACAATGCCAGCATAATGCCAATAAAGGAACAAGCAATCATACCATTGCTAGCAATAATGTGGTGATTACCTATATGGCTCCCAAGAGAGGAAGGAAACAATCGCTTAGAAGTCAGAGTTTTGTCTGGTGAAGACTACTCTATGCGATAGATTGAGGCAAAATTTCTTGTTTTAGTAGAAGCTTCATAGAAACTCACAAGAAGTTATGAAGGATTGGCACATTTGATAATAAAAGTTGTCGAATTTGAGCACCCGAGATCTTAAAAATTGATGTTACCTAAGTAAGGATATTCTATTTACGTGATACGTTACAGTAGAAAGTTTGCCAATGATCTAGCTGTAAGTATAGATCTTGCTTTCAGTACACTAAGATGCACATCAACATGAACTGGCATCAGTAGATACGTAGCTGTTTATAAACCGAAAAGAGAGATATCCTAACTAAAACGATGAAATGTGAATCGTACTTCAAACACTGTGATGTTCTTTGCAGAAGAATCCTCATTAAATATATTTGGCAACAATCAGAGATCGTTTGTTCAATGGTAAAAGAGAAGAACGGTATCTAAACTGAAGCATGTTAGTGGTAAAAATAGATGTGGGGGCACATCAACCGATAGCAAAGAATCAAATAACAAGCTCTGTGTTGTTGTTTATTATTAAGCACAAAGCTACACTAAGGGCTGTTCTGCCCACCACGGGTATGAAAACCCGGTTTCTAGCAGTATAAGTCCGCAGACATACCACTGTGCCACTGGGGGGAGGGGGAAAGCTCTTTGTAAGTTATTGTTATAAATATTTCTTTAGTTAGGTTATTTGTTGAACTATGTTTATATACTGACTGTCCACGTTAAATGTTTGCAACAAAAGTAAGCCTAAACACTAATGCTTCATCCTGAAAAAATCACTGCCTATCAAAAACTGTTTAGTTTTGGCCTTTCAACTAAAATTTTTTTTTACATCACTAGTATAAGGTTTTTACAAGAACCAAAATATTTTCTTAAAACTTTATTTATGAACAATGCTTGCCTTCAAATCTGTCATCCTCACTATGCCTATGAACAATGTGAAGTTTTAAAACAAGAAAATGGTCTATAAAACTAAATGTTTTTTGAATTTCGGCGACTTACAAATTTGTTATCTAAACTGAGCTCATTACTGTTGTAATGTTATGGTAGAACCTAAAGATATTTAAAGAACAGCAGTATATCATAAATACCCTTACAACTATTCACCATCCTAATTGTGCGTCTCAACTGTAGTGTTTCGCACAAATAAGATAGCTAAATTACAGTCTTATACATCATAAGTTTGATTCAATTAAACGTAGATCGCCCAGACTGTGTCAGTTTTTATTACTTAAATGCAGCGTTTCCCAAAATTGTTTGGCCACGGAACACTTTTCAGCTGAGAAAAAACTTACGGAACATTAGACACGTAATATTGGTGTAGAGGGTATTTTGCGCGTGCAGTGCCCTCTAGATTTGTATATTATTCGTTTATTTATTTAATCAAATTACATATTAATGAATTTTTACATTTTTATGCTTATAATATATTTTAGGTACAAACCTCTCCATTAAGATATTATGTAGAATATATATGTCATCTTCTATAATTCTGCTTCAACGCGAAATCGATATTATCTAATTATAATACATAGGAAAATACTTCATAATAAGTTACGATCATACAAAAAGTGTTAAATATTTTATTAACATTGAAAATCATGATTTTCTCACGGAGCACCTATCAATATCGGACGGAACACAGTTT
>NW_013667131.1:103830-106197 GCF_000517525.1 Limulus polyphemus
AACCTCTCCACTAAGATATTATGTAGAATAGATGTGGCATCTTCTATAATTCTGCTTCAACGCGAAATCGATATTATCTAATTATAATACATAGGAAAATACTTCATAATAAGTTACGATCATACAAAAAGTGTTAAATATTTTATTAACATTGAAAATCATGATTTTCTCACGGAGCACCTATCAATATCGGACGGAACACAGTTTGCAAAACGCTGTTTTAATGCATAGGTGAAACGCAGAAGCAATCATTTGTCAGCTTTATACTGAAACGATGTTTATTACCCACTCTAATAATAATAATAATTAATTAGTAAATGTAACCTGTGTTTCTGAAACGCGAGTTTGATGATTGAATTCATGTGAAAGCAACGCAATCACTGTAGGTTAACAAAATAGAACACACAAATGTGTTGTCTGATACACAATATATATGTTAGATTTTGTACAGTCTACGTGTACACGATAGAAGTGTGACTTTGAAACATAACAATGTATCTAAATTAAGTCTGCGTTTGAGGAACGTAATTTGTGTTGTTGTGAAATAATTCAATTTTTGTGTTAATTTACAAAATCTTTCTCATACAATTTAGGTATGCCATTCATGCCGTGTTTGTCACTATTGTAGTTTCGATCCAATAAGAATGTAAGATCGTATTTGGATAGTTTATGTGAAAAAGGAAGTATGCACTATGGCTCCCTGATGTAGGGATCGTTATAATAGCCAAACTTCTATAAGTAAATAAAATAGTTTCTAATACACTAAATAACATAATTTCTAATACACTTAGTATAGAATGTGAAAGATATTTACAGTACTGATAACTGACCCTTAAAAAATCAAATACAAAAATTACTTTAGTTATATATGTATCCTTATTTTAAATTATGTGTGCAATTCCACTACATCACGTTTTTATAGAATACAATTACTGTTATTTTCATTTCCAAATACATGCCAGTTCCTATGGTGATAAACTAATTTCATGCTTTAATGAAGGCAATTTATTGCGCTTTGTGGGGCTTAGTCCGATTACAATGATACATTTACTTCGCGTAATGAGCTTTCGTGGCTTAGTGGTTAGCCTGACAGCCACTGAATCCGAGGGTCTGTCGCTCGTTTCTTGTTTCCGCAAAATCACGCTCCGCACTTTGGGACCGAAGGTTCGGTATAAAAGTGACTGTCAAATCCCACTATTCGATGAGAGTGATCAAATATTTGGCAGTGAATGCTATTGACTAACTGGCGTACCTCTTGGCTATCAATTCAAAATTAGGAACGGCCAGCGTATATAACCTTCTGTGTCTATCAATTCAAAATTAGGAACGGCCAGCACATATAACCTTCTGTGTCTATCAATTCAAAATTAGGAAAGGTCAGCGTATATAACCTTCTGTGTCTCTCAATTCAAAATTAGGAACGGCCAGCACATATAACCTTCTGTGTCTATCAATTCAAAATTAGGCAAGGTCAGCGTATATAACCTTCTGTGTCTCTCGATTCCAAATTAGAAACGGCCAGCACATATAACCTTCTGTGTCTATCAATTCAGAATTAGGAAAGGTCAGCGTATATAACCTTCTGTGTCTATCAATTCAAAATTAGGAACGGCCAGCACATATAAGCCTTCTGTTGCTTTGCGCAACTATCCGGAACAAACAAGTAAGCTTCAAACAATTAACATTTTAGGTAAACTCTACTAGCTTTATAATGGTATGACAAATTTAAATATGAAAATTATTTTTTACGCTCATTATTTTGTCGTCTGATTTCAGCTTTAGTTCTCCATACGGAAATGTTTACCGTTTTGTTTAAATTTTTATGGGAAATCTCCAAAGCATATAAGCCAATGTTTCATTCAAAATAGAGAACAACATAAATTTATTTACAATAACAGTGGATTTGTTTGGTTCTTTCAAATTTCGCGCAAAGCCACACGAGGGATATCTGCGCTAGCTGTCCCTAATTTAGCAGTGAAAGATTAGAGGGAAGGCAGCTAGTCATCACCACCCACCGCCAACTCTTGGGCTACTCTTTTACCAACGAATAGTGGAATTAACCGTCACATTATAACGCCCCCACGGCTGAAAGGGCGAGCATGTTCGGTGTGACGGGGATTCTAACCCGCGACCCGCAAATTGCGAATCAAGCACCCTAACCACCTGGCCATGTCGGGCCGTGTTTTGTAAGACTCTGATAATAAGAAAAAAAAAACGTATAGGTATACTGTATATATATATATATATATATATGGTGGTTTAAAGTTAAATAAAATTTTCAAGAGGGTACACAGATTGTTCATAAAATAGTGGACCAAAAATACCGTACCGCACGCCCAAATATTTGCATCTCTTCGTACGCCTCCC
>NW_013667131.1:107117-119430 GCF_000517525.1 Limulus polyphemus
TATATATATACTGTATATATATATATATATATATATATATATGGTGGTTTAAAGTTAAATAAAATTTTCAAGAGGGTACACAGATTGTTCATAAAATAGTGGACCATAAATACCGTACCGCACGCCCAAATATTTGCATCTCTTCGTACGCCTCCCCCCTATCGAAAAGTTTCCCACCCCTGAAATAAACAATTCAATCATACCTAAATAAAACATCACAGAAATACTCATATTAAAATTTGGTATGGAATTTAATACAATGTATCTCTTCTTGAACTTTAGTTTACAACTAAAGTGACTTTATTTTTCCATACAAGGGTGTGTTCATATACATCTTGGTATTTTAAACCTCAACGTTACCTTATGCAGCACATAAGCCATGTGGCCAGGGCTGGGAACTCAAGGTTCAGCTGCCCCTACTTCAGAGTTGCTGACCAATGGGAAATCAATCAGTCAGCATCAGTCACTTACCAAATGGCTATTCTTAATAGAATGATGGTACTGGATGTTACTTTTATAAAGCACCCATAGCTGAAAGGGCCTGGCATGGCCTGGTGGTTGGGAAGCTCGACTCGCAGCCTCAGAGTCGCGGTATCGAATCCCCGTCACCGAACATGCTCTCGGACGTGTGGGCGTAATAATTCCACAGTCAATCCCACTGCTCGTTGGTAAAAAAGAGTAGCCCAAGAGTTCATGGTGGGTGGCGTTGATTAATTGTCTTTCCTCTCTAGTCTATCACTGCGCAGTTAGGAACGGCTAGCACAAATAACACTCGTGTTGCTTTGCGCAAAACTCAAAACAAACCACAATTGAAAGTTTGGAGAGTGGTCAGCTACATATAAAATTCAAAGACTAGACCTTCTGATCCGGAACTTAACACGCTAGTCTTTAGGCTATGCCTAGCTTTTTGTGCGTGATACACAGGCACTTTTTAATATTAATATTTTTGTGCTTACAAGTTTCAAACGGAATTGGTATGTGTCCTATAACTTATGAAAGATCCAATTCTAATACTTTGTTAGAAAATATTTTGTAGTTAATCAAAAGTAAATTACACGTTAATGAATTCCTAATCAGTTAGTTAAATAAATAATTAGTCACGAACTGTTAAAATTAACACACCTCAAGATGACAAAGTTTAGCTGTAGCCTAAAGTTTTGAGTCATCCTAGAGTTACATAATTTTGCTTCATAAAGTCGAATGAAATTTGCTAATAATGTTACACTTACAAGCTACAGAGGGGAATGTAAAGGAGAACTCTGCCCTTCAGGTCTTCATTTTTTACTTCTTCTTTTACGTCTTCTTCTTTACTTAGAAACTCAATATTTTTGAGTTCATGATAAGTCTATGTTTATCTTAACTTCTAAATTTGTTCTCCAAATGCAAATTATTCTAAGGACAAAATACCTTTACAACAATCCAGTCAAGTGAAATACGCGTGTTCTTTCGTGGAGATAATATCACGTGATATTGACTACTCGTCGATTAACATCACGAGCTACTGGGAATGCTGCCTTTTATAAACACGAACACTACAGAAATTACCTCCTACCAGCTTGAAGTATGTGAGCTTTAGTCACGTTAGAGCTATTTAAACCTTTCAGTTAAACAGCTTTTTCGGATATCATAAATAAAAAATAAAAAAACGACTCATTCAAAATTACAGCTCTTGTTAACATGGAAACTTCTGCACAACTTATTTCTAACCGTTCACAATTGTAAGAAGATATTTTATCTATTTTTTTCAGGAAAAGGGATCTACATACAGTGCTGTTTTGTGACCATATACATATGAGGTTCTCTTTGCTAAGTTTTTCATAGTTTAATGACGATAAGTTCCCTAGATTAGCAAATAAACCGTCCTTATGTTATCGATTGGTATCTATTCTGCCTCGTCAGTTGCAACTGAATCTATAAAATGAAAAATGCGAAAATAGAAACCCTGATCTAGTTTCCTTACAAATGTTCAGAATTTGAAATTTTTAGTACAAGTAACAAGCTGTATATGCGGAAGTAGCTCGCTAAATAATGAATAAGTATAAGTATTAAAGATTTATATTGCTTTTTACTTGCAAGCGTTTATCACATTTTGAAATTCAACAAAATCAAGAAACAATTTTTTTCTTGTAATGGGGTAATCCAATGATGAATTGACAAGAAAATTCAAGAAACTCCCATTAAATGATGTAGAACTTGTTCTTAATATATTTTTAATTGTTGAATACTTTTACGTACCAAACAAAATTATCATGGTAGATTTTCTATTTTATAGGCTATGCATTCTTTAAGTAAAATGTAGTGATCATGTGGTATACGCATTCATTGGTTATTTAATATTACCACTTTTTTTTAGAATTTTATTATGGATAGGTATCTCATTGAACGGTCTTTTATGCTAGGCGCTAATATAGTTTGGAAATTTCACGCAAAGACACGTCATGAATGAAAAAATAGGAAAGCAATTCAACTGCTTCAATTTGAAAATGTAGGTCATTTATATATGAAAAGCAAGTGAAGATTGGATGAAATATATCTGTCCGTCATATTTGGATAGATATATTTTCAAGAAGTAGAGAAGCATGAGACTATTTAATGAAAGTCTATGTTCTTCAATGCTCTAAGACCTAAGTGATCTATTATCTTTTGTCAAAAAAGCCAATAAAGTATGTTACCTACATTGAGTCTAGCAAATTATAGTTAAGATTACATGATTTTTTTTTCAGAAGTATCCTATCTCTAATAATGTGCAGGAATAGTGAAGTGTAAGGCTGAGAATAGCTATTCAATGAGAATCCTAGAACTAGTGATAGATGCTTACTTTGTTGAACTAGGCCACGTGGCTTCTAATATTTGACGTAACAATGAAATTAGAATTATTACAGGACACTCTGAGGATACCAAAAGAGAAGGGACTGTCTTTATACGATCTAAAGATGGGAATGTGGACATGCTGCAGTACCTAAAGCAATGTTTAAAAACAGTTGTGTTTATTCGTGGACAAACATATGAGAAAGAAGAAAAGGAATAGTACTTGAATCTTTTTCTTATGAAAGTTAGTGTCAGTAGCCTGATAGCGCAATAGAATTTGTACAGGACGTGAGATTTTGAGACATACCGCTATTGGTAAGTCACTATACAGTGATTAAAGCTAATTCACAGTCATAATGATGGAACAAGACCGTACTACTATTTAGGCGATGAAATGGAATTCAATGGAAAGCACATATAACAGAGTAAAACAAAAAGGGAAAATAGATACGTTCCAAATAGGAAAAGTGCCATCACACAACGCACAAAGAGGAAATATCTTTTGTGGCTGATGTTTTGCTCCATATCCTACAATATAACTCATAAAACGACTGATTGAATATATATATATATATATAAGAATGACCAATATTGTTTATATTTTCCTGTATGTTTAAAGTTCAAATATATATATATATATCATAATAATCGAATACAAAACACGTTTTCTGATGTTTTGACTATATATAAGACTTTAAGGTTTCATTGTTACAAGTGCGTATATGTTTATATATATATTTTTTATGATATATGTATTTTATAGTAAAGCTGCTATTCTTCAAATCTTATCACGCACACTGTATATCCTACATCATAATAAAAAATCATAAAAACGTTCGTATAAACGGTCTTACGACTATACTTAACAATATGTCGTGGTGATTAGAGCATTCAACTCTCAATCTGCGTGTTGTAGAATCGAACCAGTCATCAGACATGCTCACCCTTTCAGCCATTCGGGGAGTTATGATGTGACAGTTAAATACATTATTCGTTAGTAAAAGGTATATCGTATATATAAATAATAAAGTTTCAAAAGGTGTTTGTAGTATTAAAATAAGTTGAGTTATAGGTACAGCTAGTCTTTCTTGCTCTTCTGTGAAAGTCCGGTCAACATGTTATGTAAATATTAGTTCGTTTGTTCATAGAAAAGTTACAGAGGATATCTGCTGCAGTCCCTAATTATCAATTGTTGACCACAGGGGAGGCAATAGTCTAACAACATCCCCCACCATTGAGTAAGAAACTGAATAATTTGATTCAGAAAAAAAGAATAAATTTTGAAAAATAAACCGGATAATAAGATTCCAGCGTCACCAGATAAGTACAAAAATTACTGTTAAACCCTAAATTTGTTAACTTATAAAATGAGAATGTGTCATCTAAACAAATATAAATTTTGAGTTTAGGCTTAAATTTTTTAGTTAACAACAATTGTTCAGTGAAAGATGACCTTATTGTGTCAACAGTAGCATGTTTTAAAAGATCAAAAGTGAATGATAGGCTGAAACACGCAGTTGGAACAGAAATAGTCAATCAATTATTGAACCAGAAGGGTAAACCTAAACTTAACTTATGTAAGGATGAGGTAGAACAATTACTGGCATTGAAGAAACATGATAAAAACTGTAATTACTAAAGCAGGTAAGGGAGGTCTAGTCGTAATATTGGATAAAAGTCTTTATGAAAACAAAATCATGAAACTTTTAGAGGATGGTTTTTAAGAACAAGTAAAATGGGTTCCCACATCCGTGATTCATAATAGGTTAAAAATGGCAGTTAAAAACTGTCCTATTTTGACGCCACAAGGAAGAAAAGACCTTCATTTTACCAAGATTTTTTACTTTACCTAAAATCCACAAAATTGATATACACTTCGTCCAGTTGTGGACAATATAGGTTCATCATGTTATCGTTTATCAAGATTTATTTGTCAGAAATGTTCGTTTCTAACTAACTTTCATGAATATACAGTAGAAAATTCGTTTGATTTTCAGAACAAAATCTCTGCAATAAATATCGAATTAAGGGATAAATTGGCCTCTTGTGACATTTTGTCGCTGTTTATGAATGTTCCAGTTAAATCCAGTTAAAGAGGCAGATTGCTATTAAAATAGAATCCTAGAGAGTAAGAAATTTTCTCTGCTTGAGGTGAATGAAATCTTAAAACTTACTCATGAGTGTGTGTCAAACGCATATTCTAAGGTGGGCAATAATTTTTTTAAACAGATTAAAAGTTTAGCGATGGGGTTTTTCCTGTCCCGTCTTTTATTTGTGTTCAATTTTGAAACGAAGATGTTCAACACATCTTAGGTGAACCTTTAGTTTAGCTAAGCTATCTAGCTGACACGTTTTTGTTGTGGCGGAATGACATTGAGACTTTATTGGAACTTCAAAAACAGTTGAATTCGATCAGTCCTAACATCAGATTTACATTAGAGATAGAAAATGAGAGTCAGATAAATTTCTTAGATGTAACCATCAAACGGGACAATGAACGACTATCAACTTCTGTTTATAGAAAGCCATTTTCTGTGGCGGTACCGCTACACAATAGATCGTTTCACTCATGGATATAAACACTATCCGCCTTTTCCACATTTGTGTTTAGAGTCTTAAAAATATGCACTTATATAATGTGAAAGCAGAGTTAAGTTTATTAAAACATGTAACCAGTTATAGAGAATATAAACTCGTAATTATTGGCAGGTTGCTACGTAAACATGTCAATAAATTAAGAATACTAGCATGTACAAAGTTAGAGGGAAAATTTAAATTTGATAACATGAGAGTTTGTTTACCACATGTTCAAGGCTTATCTACAAGAATAGATAATACAAGGAAAAAAATATATAGAATATAGTGTAACATTCTCTTCGCGTTGTAAATTAAATAGTCTCACGAGTACAAAAGATGGAGTTAGAAGAAACTGATAAATGTGGGATTTAAAAAAATTGCTTGTATCTGTGGTCGAATTTACATTGGCCAGACGTATAGACATTTAAAACTCAGGATCAAGGAACATAAAAATGCGGTAGAAAAATACAAAGTAAATGAATCTGTATTAGAAGAACATGTGGCGGAAACATTTCATGTTATAGACTGTAGTAACACCAAGTTCATAAATCAGGTAGAATTTAAAATTGAATTAAATATCAAAGAGACTATTGAAATCGAAAAACAAAAATATCGTATTAGACAAGAAAGCAGGTTCAGGTCTAGAAATAGTAAAGTACTCGACAGATGTGTTGTAACTTTGGGTAGTTTAAATGTAGATGGTGTTATAGGAATGTAAATGATTATGTAGGTATTCAAATCCCAACCATGCCTTTATCATTACTTTTGAAGATGGCGTCATAGGACACCGAAATATTTTGTTTTTGGTGGGAGGGGTGCAAGTCCATGTTTTAATAACTACTTATTTTGTAATTATTTTAACGTTGTATTTCTTTTAATTGTAAATTTGTAAGCTCAAGCCTAAAGATCCCATTACGTATAGTGGATGGAAATGTTTTATTTTTGAATAGGAGCACTAAGGCATATTATATATTACATTTTTATTTTGGGCATTCATACGATATATTTCATAATTTATCTATAATCTTTCTATTAAAGTATTTTTTTATTTAATTATGGTTATACACAGGCTATCAAAATTATCTGTGATGATAACGTTTAGTTTACTTGTTGGATTTAGCGCAAAGCTTCACATGTGCTATCTCCACATAACCGTCTTAATTTTGTACTAAAATGTTAAAGGGAAGGTAACTACTTAATACCACCCACCGCCAGTTGTTTGACTGCTATTGTCTGTAGGAATATTGAGATATGACCGTTACTCTTATAGTACACCCACGAGCCCAAATTCCAGAGCATGTCTTTCGGTAGAGGGACGCCAGCTGTGAACCCTCAGATTCAAAGCCGAGCGTACTAACAAATGATTCGAGACTAGAAACAAGTGTTACAGTATTAATATAAGTAATACGCCTTTTAAACCATAATAATTATTTCTGCAAAACACGTAGTAAAATATCTGTTTCGCAATAGCAAATATTTAGGATTTATAAGGTCTAATACTTATATTAACTAAATGTCATAAGATATACGAGTAAACCAATTATTATGATTGCAGTATTCATAATTTGTGTGGCATAAGTAGATTATAATAACATGCTTAACTTATACCTATGAACTGACTATCTTTAGTTATTAAATGTAAGCTGAATTAGAAGGTTAGCACTGCTATTATCAAAACAATGTCGAAGACGAAAACTAACGGTAATAAAAAGTTATATTAAAGATATATATTTCCTGTATTTTACTTAACGAAAATGTTTACATTTCACTTCTGCAATATGGAACACTATGTAACAACAAATGAAAAAAAAATAATTTTAATCAGAAAATTATTTAGTATCACACATTACTCTATGTATAGAAAAAAAAAAGATATTTTAATGCCCTACGTAGCATATCATCCAATTGGAAAGTTTGAAATCAGACACATTCTCTGTAACTGACATTTAAAAGAAAATAAATAAGTATCAGTTTCATGCAATAAAACAACACCATGATAGTCTGACAAAATGTTATGGATCATTGATTAACTAAAGTTAATTTCGTTATTTTTCTTTTTTCAGCAGAAATACTCAAATCGTTACACAATGTGTGAACATGAAGTTGTTAGTGTATGGCATTATATTATTTGTTGAAGTATGCCTTAGGAAGAAATCTTATAACAGCATCAACTAATTGCTTACCGCGTGGATCTCTGTTGTATACAGTGAGCATGACATCTGTGTCTGACATTTCTGATTTGACCAAGCATTCGTTCATCGAACTGTGAAAATCGAAGTTCATTAAATTTGCCTTGGAGCCAGTGTTATTTTCAGACCCCGTTTTGTCCAACGACTAGTGGAGAATTTTATTTTTATGTTTCTGATCACACGTAACTTGTCACATACAATGTTACAATACTGTAACGAATTGTAAGGAATGTAGCAGTTACAATTATCTTTGTTAGCATGATCAGCAATTTCAGTTGATTTACTAATGAATCATTACGTAAATCTAGTCTGTGATGAAAAAACTCGAAGTAATTACCATAAGTTTACTATTTGTTCTTAAACAAACATAGCCATTGCTTGTGTCGAGTTTGATGTGATATAAACAAAGAAATAATTATACAGAAGTTTACGGAAAATGCACTTTCGTTAATACCTTGTGTATGATATACATTTTAGCAACAGTAAACAAAAAACAAACAAGTAAACAGAACTCTGGAATTGATAAGTTCAACTGTCTAATATTATGGAAGCTTTTAATTGTACATTCAATATTTTATTTTTTTTTCGTTTCTCATAAGAAATGGACCAAAAACAAGATGCTTATAAATGAAATGTTCTGAAGAATACAGAATTATAAATATTTGTACCTTTTAAGGAACCCTAAAACTTATTTTTATAAATGCAAAATGTTAACACTAGAACAAATACTAACTTGTTCTAACTTAACACGTTAACTGCAGTCTTTCCAATTTTTTGATGGAAAATCTAGCTGGAACTATTGAAACTATTGTAATATATGAAACTGAATACAACAAACCTCTTGAGTTTGAAAACATAAAAAACAACTCGTCAAACAATATGCAACAGCTATACAAATAGATCGTAGACATGAATGTGCTATCTCATTTTAAATTTCTCTATTATTACTTAAAATGTTATAATGTCAACGCTCTCTTATTAGCAATATATAATTGCTAAAGATTCGTCATGCCTTTATCATACATTTCGGTGTAAAATATAATCTGAGTAAGGTATCGTTATGAATATTTGGTCAACTTTTATGGACCCATAGATACAAGCAAGTATGCATACGTATATATGTATGCAGTAATGCAAATATATGTTTGTTTGTTTTGAGGGCTATCTGCGCTAGCCGTCCCTAGTTTAGCAGTGTAAGACTAGAGAGAAGGCAGCTAGTCATCACCACCCACCGCCAACTCTTGGGCTACTCTTTTACCAATGAATAGTGGGATTGACCGTTACATTATATCGCCCCCACGACTGAAAGGGCGAGCATGTTTGCTGGGACGGAGATTCGAGCCAGCGACTCGCAAATTGCGAGTCGAGCGCCCTAACCACCTGGCCATGCCGGGCCCTGTTTGTTGTTCTCAAACAGTTAAAACTTGGATTCATTTGTAAAGGCCGGTGAATAAAACTAACATCACTAATAATAGAAGAGGTCAAAAAGTGAGTGATGTTAAGCATCTTATGGTATGTCTTTTACAAGATAGATGATGGTCATGTATAGCTATGGCCAGTAATGTTGTTGTGAATACAGGAATGGATGGTACCCTAAGAACAGTGAGATACACATTAGCACAAATTTCTGAGAAAGAGTAACCTAATCAAAAGACTAAAATGTGCGTCGGCCACATATAGTAGAATGAGCAAAGGGGAACGTGAGTTTTTTAAGTATTGGATACACTTCCTAATGAAACAAGGAGGAGTCAATGCAGCATTTTGCTCACGTTGAAGGTCCTTGAAAAATTAAAAGTTAATTTTTACACTCTTGTAATACGGTATTCCAGATCTGAGAGCAATGACTGGAATAACTTTACTGCTATTGAGCGTAGTATGACTGCCAGCACTTTTATAGTTTTATGCTGATGTGGCACTTTCTGATTGGTTGTATAACGACCAAAAGAAACATATTGTTAAAACCGCATAGGCGACAGAAATGTTAAAATTAAATAATAAGCAAATAAGCTGTACCATCTGACGAAGAGCGCTAGCTCGAAACGTCATCCTTCTTTAAATAAAAATATAAAAAACTTGACGATTGTTCACCCTATTATTTAATTTGGATAAAGACCAAACATAGAGTGAACTACCAACACCTAACTATAATCTGGTGAAGCTCCTTTTCATATATTAAAGGACTTATATTCCCGTAAATTTAGCCGTTTTTCCTGTTTTTCTTAGTTTCCGTAATTATTTTTAATACCGGATATAGAAATATGTATACACAAGTCTAATCCTAATTTTTCATATAGCTAATACTGTGAAGGACATAGTCTTGGCTGTTCATAATTATTAAAATTATTCTATGTCATTTGTCTGGGATTAGTCTTTTGTTGGACCTTTTTAAGTTAGAAAACTTCTGTTGTTCATAATATACAGCCCTTTCAGATGAACTATAATCACTGAAGTTTCTATCTTATTAACATATTCATAACCGTCAGAAACTGTTTATATTACTGAACAATAACTCATTTTATCCAGGGATCGCAAAATAAAATACATATGAACATGTAATTAAAAGCAGAGTTGAAGCTAGACACGTAAAATGAAGTGGATATCATTTACATTTCTAGTTTTCTAACATATCAATAACCATAAGACACTGTTTAAATTATTGAATCATAATTCATTTCATCCCACAACTATATTATTAGTTAAGCTTCCTATTATTCTGAAAAGAAGTAACAGCAAATATATCTAGCAATACTTACGGCATGAAAATAAGGTTAACTCAGTCATATAGTTATATACTTTTAATACATATGAATTCGACCTTTGTGCTATCATAAGATATCCGATTTTGTTTTCAACCAACATTGAAACTTATGAATGACATATTGCGTCACATAATGTCCCACTATTATAATTTCACACATATCAAAAACAATTGCTTGGATTTCAGCAATGGCATGGGACTTGTATAGTAGTCACAGGGGTACCATTTATATGAATACGATCTATAAGCAGATATGAATACTAACTTAAATGAAAACATGAACATAATGATATATTAACATATAACATACAAGTTAATATAACCTAAAGTTTAACATAACATAAATTTTCAGGAGACTAAGAAACCTTTGGTCCATCTAGACCATCCCATCTACTTAAAAAAAATTCAAATCTAGCCCTTATCACTCAAATATTTATCAAACCTTTCCTTAAACTCCTTTAATTTCTAACCTGTTAGAAAAATAAAACTGTCTTAGTTGAAGATGACACTTATCCTGCTGAAAGTTATATTTCTATCCCCTAGCCCTACCGTTCTCACCATTACGTATGAAAAAAAGATGATGCATCAACATTATTAATTCACTTTGCAATCTTAAACACCTCGATCAATGTTAGAGCCCTTAACCTGTCCTCATACGACAGTCATCATTTTTCTAGATATCATTCTAGTAGCAATCTTATAATCCCTTTCCAGTAATTCAATTACTTTCTTTAGAAAGAAGGCCTAAGATTGAAAACAATACTACATATGTGGCCTAAGCAGTAACCTATACAATGAAACATAACCTTTTTAGACTTATATTCAATAGTTCTGTAGATATAACCTAAAATCCTCTTTTCACTACCACTAGCAAAAGCACACTGCTTGGATGGCTTAAGGAACTGCTAAATAAGAACACCAAGATATTTTTTCCATAACACTGTTAAGGTTATTCCGATCAAAATTATACTTATAATTTAAATTTTGATAACCCAAATGCGTTTACCTAGCACTTAGTATAATTAAAAATCCTCTTAAGTTTAATCTAGATAAGCAATAACCTCTTCAAAGTATGTCAAAAGATTAGTAAGACAAGATTTTCCTTCTAGTAAGAGCATCCTGAATATCCAAACAAAAAATATACTTTGTTAAATGATTTTGCAAAGCCTTCTTTTATCAGACTTTCAAAAACATCTTCCACTACTGGTATAAGACTAATAGACCTATAATTACTAAAACAATATTTTTTCCCTCCCTTGAAAAGTGGAGTAGCATTAGCCAACTTCTAATATTCTGGCACTAGTCCACTATTCAACGGCTTAGAAAAATTAGTATCAAGTCTCACATATTTAATCCTTAACCTAGTTGAAAACCCTTGGGTTAATATTATCTAGCCCAGAAGCTTTATCATTCTTTAAACTTCCTAAATATTTTTATTAACCAGTTCAGAATTAATGTGATCACCTATCTCCAGTTTGTTTTCATCTAACGACTTTTCAAGATGAGGAATACTGCATATATCTTCTTTAGTAAAAGCCCTCCAGTGGCACAGCGATATGTCTGCGGAATTACAACGCTAGAAACCGGGTTTCGATACCCGTGGTGGGCAGAACACAGATAACCCATTGTGTAGCTTTGCGCTTAATTGCAAACAAGCAAACACTAATGTAAAAACTGAAGAAAAAGTAGAATTCAATAGTTCAATAATCACATAATCACCAGAAATGAGTCTTCTTTTGTCATTCATTAAAATACTTATCCTAATCATGACATTTGGCTTACCCTTATTGTATTTAAAGAAATTATTGCTGTTAATTTTAATATTTGCAGCCAATCTTTTTCTATAAACCGTTTTCGATTTTCTAATACCCTGTTCGACCAACTCTCTTCACCTTCAATAATCCACTTAGTTTCCAGTCATGGTAGTCAATTTAAACATCGGAAATTTATATTTTATTTAGGTGGGTAAGGCGCTCGACTC
>NW_013667131.1:120430-127847 GCF_000517525.1 Limulus polyphemus
CTAGCGCAGATAGCCCTCGTGTAGCTTTGCGCGAAATTCCAAAAAACAAACAAACTAACAAACAATATTTTTATTTAACTTTATCCCATATACAATTTGTCAGCCAACTCGGACTTTTACTAACCCACCATATTTTTCTAAAAGGAGCATGTCTATCTTGAATATTTAAAAATCTATTATAAGTATTTTTTACTTAATTAATGAGTATCTCCAATTAATTCCATTGTCAGACTTACAACAGATAATTATTGTTGCATGCCTTCAAAATATGCTTTTTTGAAACTTGTAACCAGAATCTCATTATTCCTGATATTCATACGCAATTAAACATCAAACCTAATTATGCCAGGACCACTTGCGCCAGGATGTCCCCCAATCGCCACCTTATCAACCATTTCTATATTGAAAGATAGCAACAAATGTAAAATAGCATTATTTTTAGTAAGTACCCGGACAAATTGGAGAACAAAACCAATCTACCTATCTGCCTCATGAATTGACTCTAACGTTTCGCAATCTATGCGCCTGAAATTAAAATTCTTCGTAATTATGATCTTATTAATAGCCGAAATTTTAATCTCACAGTGAAGCTTCTCTTTAGTTTAAACAATTTTCATTTGGTGATATGTAACAAATTTTAACTAAAAAACCTTCTCCCCTATATTCATTAATAAAAACCTAAGTAGAGTCAATTCCCTTGCTATTATTTTTGACGTCGTAAACTGGAACATGATGTAACTCACATTTTGCATGTAATGCCACTCCTCTCCCTTTTTTTCAGTGCTCTATCTCCATTCGGTAACCCTGTATTGCAAAGAAATTTGGCCCGGCATGGCCAGGTGGTCAGGGCACTCGATTCGCAATCCGCGAATCCCTGTCACATCAAACATGCTCGCCCTTTCAGCCGTGGGGGCGTTATAATGTGACGGTCAATCCCACTATTCGTTGGTAAAAGAGTAGTCCAAGAGTTGGCGATGGGTAGTGATGACTAGCTGCCTTCCCTCTAGTCTTACACTGCTAAATTAGGGACGGCTAGCGCAGGTAGCCCTCGTGTAGCTTTGAGCGAAATTCAAAAACAAACAAACAAACAAGCAAAGAAATGTCTCCCATTAAAATTATCTACATTTAACCAAGTTTCAATTAACCCAACAATATCAAAATCCTTTGTTCCAACTAGTGCTATAAAAGTCTAAATTCACCTACTTTATTTCTTATGCTTCTAGTATTACAATAGCAACAATTCGGCCTACACTTAAAACTACTTCTGTACTTTCTTCCTACACTAAGTACTCTCTATATCTTACTTTTTGTGCATTTAATTTAAGCTGGCCCTCACCACTGTCTAGTACTAGCTTAAAGCTTACCTTGCAGCTTGGTTAATATCCCTTGCAAACAAGTCAACATCATTTGTACATTCGCAAAACTTCTCTTGATAGTTCTACTTTGAAAAGGTTCACTACTCTGTCCATTAAATTTTCACATTTGTTTTCAGGTTTTCTGGGAGGATTAGCCTAATACTAATTCTAAATATACTACAATTCACGCCTGCTGTTGAATTATTTATTTCTATACTGGCATATTTGAACCACCACAATAAAAATAATTACATATTTTTCGACGAAATTCTACTCTGAAGAAGGAAGATAGTCCTTTCATTTGGGGATTATTGATATTCAGCGCCATCACACCATAAGTGTTAGACTATTGGATATGTCAACCGATACGGTAGTCATAGGTTACGCCTGGCTCAAGGATTCTTAATGAAGTTTACTTGCTTGTGACTAAAGTATTGTGTTTGTCCCAAATTCAATTATTATGTAAATTTATAAATGTAAATAGTTTAAGAACAAAACCAGCAACAACAAATCATTAAGCTAAGAAAAAACAAACCATATAAGAACATACACATAAATAATGTTCGCCAAGTAACGTTGATTCTGGAAATCCAATTTAGATGTAAATCCATTGCTTGTACCAAATCATTCCATACAAGACGATTGTTACTGATGCTTTAAGTAGCTTTATGACTTTTAAAAACTGTTTCTTAAAAGAGTTCTGTTCAGGTAGTACGGTCCCACGATGGGACAGCAGTAAGTCTACGGAATTACAACGTAATAAATCCGGGGTTCTATTCCCCTTGGTGTACATAGCAGATAGCTCAATGTGGCTTTGCTTTGAAACAAACAAATTATAATTACAACTCGAGTTGCGTTCGTAGAAAAATATTTGTGAAAATATCAGACAGAAGTCGTGACAGTTGATTTTTCAAGTTATTTGATCTTGTATCATAATAATTCAACCGAGTTTCCTAGTTCACCAGCGTATCTGTTGTCATAGTTACAAGTTAATATTGGACACAACTCACTTCCTACTTCAGTGTTGAATAGTTTTGTTGCTATGTTCCCTGTCGTCAGTTTTGATTTGAATCCAGGTTTACAATTAAGTTTTTTTCAAAATATTTTTTTAATAATTTATCTCTTGTTCCTGTAGCGTGTTGTAGTAAGATATAAAATTAAACGTAATCATGTAATTCTGAACTGGCTCAATAACGGTATTTAGAAAGAAGTGTTTAATAGGTTTATGAAAAAAGCATCTCTAGGTTTATGTCATGAACCACGAGACCTCTCTCACATTACCACAACTCAGTAGTTTAGCTGGAATACAACACATGCTTAATTGAAACTGTTATGACTGAAATCGTTTAAAATATATATTTATACAAGTCTATTTAGATTAATGTTTCTAAATGTTCATGTAAGTGTTCTGCATGTAGTATGACATTTTTGTGTACCGAATGTCAAAATATCTTAAATATATACTGATACTTTTATTAAGGGAAAGTTGCAAACGTATATAGCAAGAAATCCGTATCACTTTGACTTTCTGTCTATCCCTTCGTTCCCCGCCCAAGTAGATGCTAACTCATCTCAAGAGGTGGCGCAGACACTTGTACAATTTCATATGAGTTCGTTTTCTCCACTGTAAATGTTGCTTGGAATAGTCGGTGATATATACAGCGTTGGATTCTGGCGTACCACATTAACGTTTTGTATTAATTGTGTGGAACAAATAAGAATTACCCTTATCTTTGTCCTATGCGGACAATAAGAAACATGTTTGACTTTTTCACTAGTGTATATATATATATATTTGCTATGCGTGTTTTGCGACTAATTTTGAAGTTTTGCGAGTTATCAGTGAAACTGAATACCAAACAAAGTAACACTAAGTCTCATGACTTCTCCAAGACTGTCTCCTAAGCTATGTGTAGCATTTTCCACAAAATACTAGAAAAATATTACTGTTTTGTTGTAGCCCATTCGTCAAGAGAAACATTTGTAATTTGATATGCAGATGTTGGCAGAGTATTATCTCTATATCTAAATTGTTTAGTTGGACAATTGATGCTACTGTCAAGCTTTACGAACCAAAGTCGGACATTACAATCACGATGGAGTGTTATATTTTCGAATTTAATAAGACGTTGTTCAGCAATTCAAAAATGCAACATTGGGGTACAATGTGTAAGTAATAAAAGGGCCCAACCACTTTAATAGGAATTACTTACACATCATTTTATTACTTATATTGGCTTTCACTTTAGAAGGAGAATATGCATGATAAGTTCATTGTGTGCTTTTCTTTGTATTTTTAATATACTGTCGGGTAGGAAAAGGTAAAGCGAATTTCAGCAGGGAAAATTAAACTCTTACAAATACTTGTTGTCCAAGTTTTGCATTTGTATTATCATTAATACATCGACTTTTCTCTTTTAAGATAACTGATCTTCGGAGTGGTTGTCGGTTGCCAGGTGACCGTTTTTATAGTGTCCATCAGATATTTGTGTAGAAATAACTATATGTATATATATATATATATATATATATATATGTTATATACGCGTGTATGTCCTTTCTAGATGGACGTCATTATCGTGTTCACTTGCAAGTCAGAGATATCTCTGCTTTGACCATTTCTCTTGTAAACTAATTATGGTATGACTACATGTCTACTTTTCTAAAATGAAATAATCTCCTGATACATCACACGTGTTAGTCTATTTTCCATATGTAAATTAATGAAGTAACTTACAAATCAGTACGAATTCAGAACGATTCACTTACAACAATGCATTTCCACCATGAAAGCTCTTCAAGTTGGCAATGCGACAATCAGAAAATAATACGCGCTTCTATAGTCTATAATTGGTTTGAAGATTGTGTCAGTGAATTCAGTCATTTTCCTTAGCCAACACAATCATCATATTTCAATCAAAATGTTCATCTTTGGGATACGTATAACATTTCCTTCACTACTGTAATGCTCTACTGACATCTGTGAACAAATCAATTGCAGACCAACTCTTGAGAATTCGCTGTAATCAAACAAGATTCCTTCAGGCACTTCGAGAAGTCTACACTGAATCGAGTAACGTTTTATAGTAGGAAAAGTTAATCGAACTCGATAATAATTTGGTGACCTCATACAGTGTGGTATGCCGGTGTATTTTCCTTCTGGTAAATGCTTAAAAATGCCCCTATATGTTTCTTTTTGCTGTTCATGCACTTGCTGGGATACGAAAGATGGGGTTTTGGTGTATGTTTCATATCTCTATATTTCTGAAGTTGTTGCAATACCTTTCAGTTCTAACTAAATGTATATTTCCTTGCTCTATGCTCATTTTTTTCTTTAATTGTCATTGTAGTAGTATGATATTGTACTGTAGTTGGGTGTAGAAGAAGGACACTGTATCACAGATCTACCAACACATGTTAGTTGCGCATATCTATTACCATATCCTTATTTATTACCATATCTACTAACTTTTGAAATAACAGTAACACTTCGAGTAAACTCAAAGAAAAAATATTTTTCTTTAAAATCAAGCTCAAACGGGAAAAAAACTAATATAATTTCTGCCTTATATTTTCTCCAGATTTTTAAATAAAATGAACACATATTTTATGTTTGAAAACATTAACAAAACTATTTATTTTATGAAATTTATAACACTTCAATGCAAACATTTATTTCAAATAATCAAACTATGCCGCAATGTTTTAAACTCAAAATATTACAAGTTTTTGCTTCGGAAGTTTTAGTTTTCAATAAGACACAGTAGAATTATTCCGTTTTGTTATAATTAGCCGCGGCATAACCGCTCATAGAATGGCTTTGAGTTTTTAAAGTACAAACGTTTAGCTCATAGCTCTGTCATCTCTTAACCGATTTGAGAACTAATTACAGTTTTGAACTCAAGAGGTCAAACCTTTTTTGACTACGCCCAAGGTCTCATAACTTAATTTACTCCAATCATACCTAAAAGAATTTCAATTTGAGGGTAGGCACGTAGAGATTCTGATGAATAATAAAATCGAATCCGATATACGCGCGTCCCACGCTTGGTATTACTGGCGCACAAAGATATAGCCAATAAAAAGGAAGATAAAAAGTATCATAGATTAACTTACTCTAATCCTGTCTAAAGAATTTCAAGTGCCGCGATTATTGAGGATTCCTCTCGTTTTTATTTTTCAAATCCACGTTAATGAAATTAATTTACCTGTAGAACTTTCAGGGTCAAATACTATCGTGCATATCCAACAATCTTTATCATTGGATTGCTCTTGTACTCAAATAACCCTCAACACATATTAACAAACAAATTATGGCTCGGCATGGCCTGGTGGCTAGGGCGCTCGACTCGCAATCTGCGGGTCGCTGGTTTGAATCCCCGTCACACCAAACATGTTGCCCTTTCAGCCGTGGGGGCGTTATAATGTGACGGCCAATCCCACTATTCGTTGGTAAAAGAGTAGCCCAAGAGTTGGCGGTGGGTGGTGATGACTAGCTGCCTTCCCTCTAGTCTTACACTGCTAAATTAGGGACGGCTAGCGAAGATAGCCCTCGTGTAGCTTTGCGCAAAATTCAAAAAAACAAACAAAACAAACTCTAGAAATATGTTGAAGACGGAACGAGTAGATTCTGAAACCGAAAATCAGCTTCATTAACTACTAGGTTAATTTTTAGTTAGTTAACTTGCTTTGATCATACGTTATTATCAGTAATTATTCCGTTATTGATAATTATTAGTTAATGATCCTCATAATTTTTGTCGTTCGTCTGTTGTTAGGTTTCAGTACTTGTGACGTTAATTGTAACAGTCCATTTAAGTGGAGCAGAATTATCTGGTAGTTTACAAATAATATCCTGTAAAAGAACTATATGTTAATAAATCTAGTATAATGTATTCGGTAACCGTCTTGAGACTGTAAGGTAAGTATAATTCAAGAACAAAACGTGTAATGGTAACTTGTTTGAGTATTTACTTCAAGATGTGAAAAATTTGTTTTATTCACAAACAATGAAACATTTCTTAATACACTGGTTATTATGTTTCTTCTCCAATACTATAATTCGTACCACTTAAAGTGTGGTTCGTGTAAAAGCATGTCCACTTATGTATTTAATACACTGATTATTTTGTTTCTTCGTCAATACTATAATTCGTACCACTTAAAGTGTGGTTCGTGTAAAAGCATTTCCACTTATGTATTTAATACACTGGTTATTTTGTCTCTTCTTCAGTTATATAAATCCTACAACTTAAAGTGTGGTTCGTGTAAAAGTATGTCCACTTATGTACTTTCTTATAGTTGGTTCTTCACTTTCCAGCATGCTGTTCTGGTAGGTTTTGCCTTTTTTCTTATCGGGCAGGCGATAGCACTGCCTGTGTAGAGATGGCTCGGATTGTTCATCGAAATAGTATTTTAAATTTCTCCTCAATATGTCGTCAGTGTTTCCTTTTATAACAATATTTATGTAATTACTGAGTCACAAGCTCTGTGAATGTCTGTAAATATCATAGCAAAAGTTTGAATTTCTTGTTCTTATTTCTTTTGCTTCTTTTTATTGCATGATAACTCAAAAACCAAAACAATGGTGTCAACCAATTTCACTGAGGTGACAGTTTCAAACGGAGTATCCGCTTTTATAAGTATTATTAATAACTTGTAGTAATTTAAAAAATCATAATTCTAGTCTTAATGATGCTATCATTACCTTTGATCATTTAAAAAGCTTAAGTACAGGGTGAAACAGGAATTACCAACCAATAATATATAAACAATAAACATTACAATAAACAACCTTCTTATGTCTATTGAAACACTACACTTAAAACAACAACAAGCAAACAAGTAAAGAAAAACTTTTAAAAAATGAATTAAATGTAAGGATGGCTAATATCAATCCTTCCAAAACAATGCAAACAAGTTAGTAGAGATGGCATTTGCGTTATTCCTACATAATATCACAGGCAAGAATTAACAAATGGCAATATACATATAACTATTCAATTACAATTGAGTTTAATTTATCCTATTTTTGACTGTTAACATTCTGCTACACTGGCTGC
>NW_013667131.1:128835-148548 GCF_000517525.1 Limulus polyphemus
CGATCTTTATTTATCTGCCCTTTGAACTTTATAAGCATCGCCTTTTATTTTTATACAATTTGCCTGTAATTTTATATTTTTCTGTGATAGTTTATTAATTTAACCTGATAAAATAGAAAAAAAAAGACTTCTCTCAAGATATATGTTGTTCGTATTATGTTGCTTTTTGGTGAAAAACATAGACACATCAGCTCCACTTATTTAATATTTACACAAGCAATACAGCGGTAAGCAATTAAACATAAAAACTTGAATATTTTCTGATTCAAGCAAACAATGCAGGTACTGTACTAAGATATCTATTTTTAAAAGCACGTTTACTGAGTTTCGAACACAAGAGTCTTATGTTCCATTGAAAATATGATTAATAACAAACAAGGATTCTTAAGCATAATAATATAATGTGTTTCCGTACAAAAGTAAATACTGATATTGTTAATTGTTATAAGGCATAACATTTTAGTTAAAGCAATGCTTAAAATATTCCATATCTTATTGGTCGATGTTTTTTTATATGAATATGTAGACACTCAGTGCTGAAACTCATTTAATCTTCTATGGAATGGTCTCCTGTTACATTTATCTGTGTTACTTTAACCAAATCAAATTTCTGCTGAGGTTCAAAACGTTATGTATTCTTCAAAAGATAAATTTCCTGGTTTATTTCCAAAATTGAAGTGATTTATTTAAAGGTATAAAACGAAACTATTCTACAAAGAACATTTAACAGATAGTTGAAATTTATTATATTATAATTATGGCAATAGAAAACCGCTGTAATAAATAGCGTAATGTCGGTGACCTCTCTACTTCATTTTTATGGAAATCAGGCAAGTGATGATCTGTTATGTAATCTGGAATGTAATTTACTGGATATTCACCCTACACTTCTGAATTGGTGTTTACTAAATGTACTTTAGAGTTCATTAAATTTCGTTAGAATATGAAGTGTGGTCATTATGACAAACAACAGCAGCCTGGCTCCCAATGTTGAATGCTTAGAATTTTGGCAAGGTTCTGAGATTGTCTGTGAAAGAGCTCTTTACGAGGTAATTTTAATGTATAGAGCCATTTGAATGTATTTTACGTTTCTACCAGGAGCATTCCATATATGTTCGATGGAATTAAGGCCTGGTAAGCGCCATTCAGCCAGTTCCTTCTTCCTCAAGGATTATCTCGGCTAGTTTAGCATAACGGAGACGGATGTTATCATTCATTAAGCTACAGTTATAATCAGTTCGAAGGGTCCTAGTATGTGTTTAGTATGAGATGTGGTATTATAAATATATGGTACTTCGAAGGGTCCTAGTATGTGTTTAGTATGAGATGTGGTATTATAAATATATGGTACTTCGAAGGGTCCTAGTATGTGTTTAGTATGGGATGTGGTATTATAAATATATGGTACTTCGAAGGGTCCTAGTATGTGTTTAGTATGAGATGTGGTATTATAAATATATGGTACTTCGAAGGGTCCTAGTATGTGTTTAGTATGAAATATGGTATTGTAAATATATGGTACTTCGAAGGGTCCTAGTATGTGTTTAGTATGAAATATGGTATTGTAAATATATGGTACTTCGAAGGGTCCTAGTATGTGTTCAGTGTGAAAGGTGGTATTATTAGTAGAATTTCGCAAGTTAAAGAGATATACATGATCACTAATAATTATCACGTCCACACCTTTTAATACTTACATGTATCACGTTATTGGATGGAAGTGGAGTTAAGCCTTATTCCAGGTGCTTTCTATATAAGTAACAGCTCCTGTTATTTCGCTGTAGAACTAATCACGGATTATCTGTAAAAATACTATTCACATATACGTTGTTGGGCTACTTGAACGTGTTTTCATCATCATTGCAGACCAGCTATTGTAAACCTTGCTCTGAGAAAAATCTAGCTCCTTGGTTGGTTTTGTGAAACTTACTTCTAACTGTTTATACACTGCGTTGAAATGTGTCTGCGAATATTTGTACACTATGTTTCAACGAACTAGAATAGACAGTTATCGGTCATTTGCTTGTATTATGGATGATGTCTGCCTCTGTCAGGTGTACGAGCAACCGTAAAATTGCTTGTATGCTGTTACATATTTTTCTAACAACAATTTGAGATACGTGAAGTCAACTTACAACAGCCTGCTTTTAATTGTCCCATAAAAAACCATCCAAACGTTTTTTTTGTGTTTTTTTTCGTGGTTTAACCCTGTAGAAGCAGCCTTTTTAAAAGACTCTCTCTGCCAAGTTATTTTTGTTCTTACATGGTTTAGTTATAGTTTTCTAAACATGTGGGGAATTTCAAACTATGTTATAACTAAAACAAAAGTTTTTGAGGCCACTATATATATATACACATATCATAAATTGGATAATCAGCCATTTGCTTATAGAACAAAATAAGTACTAAGAAAATGCCCAATTTTAAGTACTTTGAACTGAGGAGCTTTTTCATAACAGTAGTTTTGCCTTGCAATATCTATAATATTACACATTTCAAATATCATTTCATTATTTTGTGTTTGTATACGAATGGGAGTTACAAAAGTATCAATGCTTTTATCAGGGTAAGCCATTATTGGGCAGTTCTTTGAATGTCCTCAATAAAAACTTAAAATAATAAATTAGATATTAAATTGAATTTGTAGGAAAAATTACAAAATATAAACCATGTATTAAATCTTTGTTTTCCAATATAAATCGACAGGAAAATTAATATATAATGAAATCGTAGAGACATCACAGACACTGACACAGACACAGACACATCACAGACACTGATTAAAGATATTTATCATCCTGAAAATAATAAAAACATTCGACTTAATATTAGGTGAACGGAATTTCTTTCTCTAGACGACGTTTAAGATAAAATGAACGAAAATGCAATCACAAAGACAAATTTGAATCATTTGTCCCTTATCACAGAACATTACATTCTACAGAAAAACTATGATAAGGAAGTTTTATTCACTGAAACTGTTTTTATTATATTTTCTGTTCGTGCAGAAACAGCTTAAAATTGTTATTCGAATATGAAAGAGTTACCATGATATTCTGATAGCATATTGTAATAGAATAAAAAACATTTTTTAAATTATATTTTCTACCTTATGAATCAAAGATTATT
The DNA here is from genome assembly GCF_000517525.1 of Limulus polyphemus. Lineage (NCBI taxonomy): Eukaryota > Metazoa > Arthropoda > Merostomata > Xiphosura > Limulidae > Limulus > Limulus polyphemus. Next base: position 131,965 of record NW_013667131.1, read on the forward strand.
TTTCATGAACAACATATCGTCCCAAAGATAATGAACATACATTTTTTTTTCTTTTTAATTTTAGTTCTGAAAAAATGCACATAAATCTGTTTTGTTTATATCATTAATTATGTCTTTGGACTTACAACGCTAGAAACTGGGTTTAGATACCCATGGTGGGCAGAACACAAATCGCCCATTATGTAGCTTTGTACTTAATTACAAACAATCATTAAAATATAATGCCGAAAAGGTGAAAACATCATAAAGTGAAACAACAAGTAGGTGTTTTACGTAATTTCAGTTATTCAAATGTTAAAAACGCACACTATATAAAGAGTTAAATTAAATAGCTACACAAAACTCAAGAACACCGCAATGGCTTGTACATATTAGTAAATATATATATGTATATATTAATTTATTTTTGAAAAATTAAATTGAGTACTTAAATAGCATAAAGAGTTAAACTTTTAAGCTTTGTCATTATAACTTTACTCATATTAAAAACTAAAGTTTTATTAGTTTCATGGCACATCAAAATTTCAATCTCTGATGTGACGAGTCATAAAACCTATCGAATAGTGTTTAAAAGTGTAAGAAGCCTAAGAAATTTAAGAAAAAATAAGTTATTAGTATCCTTATGCATATTTCAATTTATATTTTCCCAGTTTCCAAAAGTATTGTTTATTTGTTTTGAATATTTCGCGCAAAGCTACACGAGGGCTATCTGCGCTAGCCGTCCCTAATTTAGCACTGTAAGACTAGCGGTAAGGCAGCTAGTCTTCACCACCCACCGCCAACTCTTGGGCTACTCTTTTACCAACGAATAGTGGGATTGACCGTCACTATATAACGCCTCCACGGCTGAAAGGGCTTCCAAAAGTAACTAACTGTTCGGGCATTCAATTGCAATAATATCTACTGCTGAAATCAAGCACTTGAGTAGTAGTGTGAATATTAGTGTTTAATAGAAAATGTCAAGTACAGCAGAATATATCTTCGACGAAAGTTGATATTTTCTATGAACTATCATTAGTTCATAATTATGGCATCGAGCAGTTAAATTTAATTAAGGAACCTGTCTGCATTCTCTGTAACATAATTACTGTTATATTCTGGTGGAGATAATCTTCACGGGAGAATTCTAGAGTACAATAAACCAGGTTAATGAGAATGCAATGTTAGTCACAAGACAATGTAGTATTCTTAATTATCTTATTGTGATAACGTGAAATGGGCATATCGCAGTTATGCATACAGGTGCTAGTTTATTGATATATTATATTTCCTAAGGCTAAGCAAATACAATTAAGAATAATTTTATTTCAACACAGTGTGATTACTTTTAATGAATTATTAAAATAAAAAACTAGTGATAAAAAAGGATTTTGTTATTAATCGAATCTATAATTATTTAAGTTTTGTTTGTTAAAAATAGAAACTTCTAAAACTTTTGATGTACAAAATATGTTAGATTTTTTTTAAAAGTTACAAACACCTTTGCTTGCTTAAATTTTCTTGAGTGTGTATCACCCCTAGTGACACAGCGATATGTCTACGGACTTACAACGTTAGCAACCGGGTTTCGATACCCGTGGTGGACAGAGCATAGATAGCCCATTGTCTAGCTTTTTACTTAAACTACAAACAAACTTAAGTGTGTAATTAACATCATTCAAACATTATGGAAACAACTCGATGTTTACATTAAATGCAAATTAAATCAAGTTTTAACGAACATGCCCTAGCGAGATGATTGTCTAATTGTTTGAAGTTAAATTTCACGCAAAGCTACGCGAGAGATACCTACGCTAACTGTCCCTAATTTTAAAGTTTTAGACTAGAAGGAAGGCAACTAGTCAACACCACCCACTGCATTGTCTAACACTAAACCAATTAAGTAACTAGCCAAATCGGTTTAGTGCCTATTAATTTAACGTGAAAGCGAACCAGATTCAGTCCTCTGTAAGCCTAATTTATTGGTGAAAATATACTTAACTAAAGCACATATATTTGTATGCTTATGCAAGATTGGGAAGAAAGTAAGATAATAACAATTAATAGAAAAGCGTTTTTTGAACTTATCCCATTTTTACCTCCGCCACCGACTATGTATGACCCAACTTGGAAGTGGTTAGTTTTTCGAGGGTCAGGTTCACGAAAATCCCTATCTGTTAACATGGGGCCGAATTTTCATACTATTTTTGCTCTATAACTCAATTAAAAAATTATCTGATTTTGATTAAACTTTGGACATATTTAGAATACATTTACTCATTGTTCTGCCAAAGTGGTTCTTCAAATACCTATAGAATGATATGTTTCCTTTTTGTGAGTGTAAAACACTTAAATACACCCGTTCGATTTTCGATACCTCCCTACTATAAAGGCTTAGTTTGGTCTGATATTTCATTGGTGGTAGTGTCCAGGGTTACTGATGAGGAGTGGAATTTTCCGAAACTAGTCTGGCTCACAGACGCACCCCAATGAAAGATTAGACCATTCCAAGCTTTTACTTGTTGTTAAACAAATGTTTAAACAACTTTATTTATTCAATTCTGTACGAGCTGCCCAGTGTCGGCTGATAATATGAAGAATTAAATTGTGGCAGAATGCTACAAGTTCTTCAAATACCTATAGAATGATAGGTTTCTTTTTGTGAGTGTAAAACACTTAAATACACCAGTTCGATTTTCGATAACACACTACTATAAACGCTTGGTTTGGTCTGATGTTTTATTCGGTTCCGACTAGTGAAAGTGGGTTTTCTCGGGGTACCTCCGTTTCCCCACAAATCAAATTATTATGCACTGGATCTATAGATCCCCGTCAGGCTCTGTAAAGGCCTGTTTGATTCGTTTTGTTTCGATAACTTGTCAACAACGACTGCCGATCTACTCCTTCTGCAAGATCAAACGGCCTCTGCTACGCCTTAGACTTGCCTTCACTTCCGCCTACTTGCCTCACCATCACATATATATATATCGTTCCCTTTACTTATTTAGTTATTATGAATTTTTCATTTAACTATTTATTTTCCTACTTCTTCGCCCATATGGCTCATTAAACCGCTGACCACTCATTGAACTTTAACCTCATGCCTCGACCAGGGTGAAGGAGGATTGCTAATCTTCGAGCACCCTTGATTATTAATTATTTCCCCTGAAATAATTAAACTTAACTCAAAATAACTGCCAGAAATATGCGATATTTCATTAGTGGTAGTGTCTAGGGTCACTGATGAGAAGTGGAATTCTCCGAAACTAGTCTGGCTCACAGACGAGGTCCCCCCCACCCCAATGAAAGAATAGACCATTCCAAGCTTTTACTTGTTGTTAAACAACTTTATTTATTCAATAAGTTATTTTATTTTTGTTTTTACTTTGTAAGTTCTTTACTAAGGAAAAGATACTGGGATAATGTAACAAAATACGTCGTACTAAGAAAATGCTTGCAGAGTTTCACGATATATGAAATATATTGGAAAAGTAAATTTGATAATTATGACTACAGTTCTGGTACAACAGTTTAGTTTTGACCTACATGTATGTTGTTTAATTTTTGGCATTTAGATTTTTGATGTTGTTTCTTTTACATAAGCAATTTTCGTAAACATTTAATAACTCTGCTTTTTAAAGGAGAGTTTAGAAGCAAGACGTAATTCATAGAAACACAAAGAAAAAGATGGTATACATGTTGCCGGAAGGAGCGCCAAACCTAGAACAAGTTTGCTTTTTCATCATATAGTTTCGACAAGATTCTTCCTAAAAAAGCAATAAGCTCTGCTGGACCTTGTATCAATCCAAACTGGTCATATTAGGTTAAAGAAGGCAGGCTTGTGGCAACAAATAACAATAATAACTATATAGGGAGCCCTACGACCCAGTATTAATACAAAATAATCTAGATTGGGCTCAAGATCACTTAGCTTAAACTAACTAAGATCTGATTATTTATGGTTGAGCCAATAACTTGTCTTGGCTTCATACACTATCATGTTAGAGTCTGGAGACTACCGTTGGAACGCTATAAGTACGCTTTCATAACTTGGCACGACTAGTGAGAGATGTGGGTCTACAAGGTTTGGTGTGGCATCAGTTTCAATGACGACTTTGACCTTTAATCTGTCTCATGACGGCCTTTTAATAGCTGTGCAATACAGCTATGAAGTCCTAGAAATTTACATGAAGCTGTACATTGGCGCCATTGGTATCAAAAACTCGTCGGATCATGGCCGAATTTTTTCAGAGGTAGGCTATTGTTCGGATAGTAGTCTGTTCGATCTTCAAACACTAACTTCCTCTAGCATACAGTTTCTGTCCTTTCAGTTCAGCTGTAACCTTTTCACTAGCTGGAAAAATCTCTTGTGGATAAATGGAAACACTTGTTACATATCGTCATCAAAATGCTTATCAGGAGCACAGGGGGCTGAATACAATGTCAAACAGTGATCAGTTCTTTTGAATCATACATAGCTACTGGTAAGATTCTTTTATGCTATTTTTACCTTTCCTTACCAATTTATAGGAATTGTTCATAAACTTAAAATGTTCCATTTTGAGGCATAGCCTCCTCTACATTGAGCTATGTAAAGGAACGCTGAGAAAATAAATACATTTTGGGTTTATCTTTCAAAAACCAAGTAAAAGAAATAAATTGTTCAACATACTGTTGGGTTAATAATAATCTACTTATTTTCTAATTTCGTTTTACAAGTTATCTTTAGCTAATTTTGAATAGTATATTATGTAACAAAATTTGAAAAAAAACATGCACCAATCTACAAAAATGGTAGAAATGATAACACTGTAAAAACTGAACACAACATTTTGTTTCAAGCCCACATGAGACAGATTATTTTAAAAATACTGTGTTATCAGTAACTTTTCTTGAATAATTTACGTTGAGCTATTAAATTTTCTCATATACTTTGTTCCACTACCAGCTATCCAAAAGAATTTTGTCGCATGAGGAGTAAATTGTTAAGTTATTTATTGAATTTAAATATTTCTTCAATAAACTACAACAAATGTTATAAACATTAAATGTGATCCCATTCCGCTATGGTTTTATCAATTATTACATATTTCCAGTGGTTATGAGTCGAATATGCTCGCCCTTTCACCGTGGGCATGTTATAATATGACGGTCAATCCCACTATTCGTTGGTAAAAGAGTAGCTCAAGAGTTAGCGGTGGATGGTGTTGACTAGCTGCCTTCCCTCTAGTCTGTCATTGTTAAAGTAAGGATGGCTAGCGCAGATATCCCTCGAGTAGCTTAGCTCGAAATTCGAAACAAATAAATAAATTCTATCTTTCCAAATAAAATACGACAATATGAAAATGGGCTGTAACCCCCAATCTAACATTACTGTGATACTTATAACATTATATTTTTCTTTTTAATTGCTTATTTTGATAATAATATATATATATATATATATATTGGTTTGCAAGCATATTTGACTTTGACAATAAAAGTTAAAATGACATTTGAAAATATTGTGTAAAATCTTGATAAACAAATAGGTTTGCTTTTATTGAACTTCTCGGGAAGTTTCTCTAGTCGTTCTTAAGTGATATTCTAGAGAGAAAACAACTAATCAACACCACCCACCGCCAACTCTAAGGCTACTCTTTACCAACGAAAGGGGAAATTAACCTTCACATTCTTACGCCACCACGGCTGATAGGGTGAGCATGTTCGGTGACGGGATTCGAACTTGGTCAGAGCTGGTTGAGAGTCGAGCAGCCTATCGACCAGACCATGCCAAGCAAGTCGAAATAACGTAGGAATAATAATATAAAGCAATGAATATATATAAAAACAGTAGAAATAAAACATAACTGAAAATGGTCCAATCGTTGCGTTTTGCAGTTATTTCATATTTGTTTATGCCATTATTTTTGTACATCAATACACAAAGTGTAATTATTAGATGCGACAGTTTCATCACAATTCTTAAACCAAAGAGACTTTCTATTAATGTAAACAGCTTAAAGTAAAAGCACCTGTCTTAGTTTCTTGGGTCAAAATTATGAGATGCACATATAAAATGCTCTCAAATAATTGCTTAGAATTTGTTTGTATATTTCTATCAATTTTCATGTTAAATATATTTACTATTTCCAAAATCTTCATAAACTTTTACCCTAAGAAATTCGTGAACTTTGATGTGCCATTAGGATCACTAATTACTCTTCGTATTCCTCTATCAAACCTTATTTATTTTTTTCATCTAACAACCATAAAATACATATATTTCACGCAGTATTGAAACACATATCAACTCAAACATTCAGATGAAACTATAAGCTTCATAATATAGTTTTTTATTGAAGTTTTATGGCGCAAAGCTATTGTGGCTTTCTGCATCTCCATAACATTTAGTTTGCGAGTGCTCTTTGTAGCTTATACGAGCGATTAATATAAGTATATGGGAAAGTGAATACAGTAACTCGAGCGCTTCGGAAAGATGATTTTCCTTCATTAGGGGTAAATGGCAAATGGACCACGGTAAGCTTGTTGATCAGTTATGTAGTCCTTGTACTGGAAGTGAGACGTCACGCGTTCTTACGAATATAACCTAAATTCTGAAATAACGTTGCGTGTGAACGTATGTGTGATGCGTAAATGATGGTAAACAAGGAGAGAATGTAGTTTTGAAATAAGAACAGCTTGAAATATGTTTGTGCAAGAAATAATGTCCAAAACAATCGGAAATGTATCAACAAAAGCACATACAGGAACTGGAAGAGTAAAATATTAATAAGAAAATGATTAATTTAATTTAATAATAATACATTTACAAATGAGAGAATAAAAATAATGTATATTAAATAAAAAATATCATTCATACGTAAATAATTGTATTCAAGCAATAGGAGTTAAAACGTTATTAATACAATAACGGAGAGAAAATCGTTCGAAAACAAACTTTTCAACGATTTTCCAGGAAAAAGTTGAGTTCAAGAAAATGATTAACAGTGGGGGCAATGCCCATATCATATGGAGCCAGATTGCTTAAAATAGTGATCCATCCAGTAGGCCACTTTTATTTTTCTGTCGACTTTTGATTTAAATACAGTTTCAATTCCAATGAGAACCATGTCATTGACGGAGTGGTCAGTTTGGATAAAGTGTAAGGCAAGATAAAGACCTTTTTGAGTGTTGCCAGTAGACTTGAGGTTATTAAAACATCCTCTAATGGTAGACTGGGTTTATCCAACATACTGATGGTTGCATATTTTGTGGTGTATAATGTATTGTGTTTTGAGTTTCACAGGAGAATGGTTTTGTTGTGCTGTAGTACTTTGTTTTTGATTTTCTATGTTGGTCAAAAACGTACTGGTGGTTTTGATAAATTTTGATAAAGTCCGATTAACGTAACAAAAGCAAACCCCACATTTGGAACAAAATACCACATGAAGACTAGGAAACTAGTTTCGACAGTTTCATGTGTTTTATTCAGTCCTACACAGTCTTTTTTAGGGCACTGCATATTTTAAATTATCATAAGTTTGACATGGAACTTTATTATAAGTGGGGCGTTATGTGGTGCTGTATAACTGACTTTTTCATGAACAAGAATATCTCTAAGAGTTTTTTAGAAACAAGAAGAATTGCACATTAGTTATGCTTTAGACGTACGCGGAGCTGTAGCAGATGGTAAAGTTTTGTTTCTTTTAATTCTTGAAATATTTTATATTTTGAATAATTTGTGATAACCAGAGAAACTATTTAAAATTGCTTTGGATCAAATTGGATGAGGGAAACAAATCATAAAAATTAGTTTATTTATTTCAAAAACTTTATAACCTCGTCTTTCATTGATATTCTATCGTCTCAATGTGTGTTTTGTAATTATTGCTCTTAGTCTACATATACTTTTCATGTGAAGGACTTGACTATTATTAATGCTTCGTTTGTTGTGGGCCTGATGACAACGTTGGTACAATGGAGACATTTTTATCTGTCTTCTGGGTATTTTGTACGGGTCAGTATGTAGAAAACCTTCTTTTAAGGCTGCCAGTAGGCATTTGACCATTGTAGTTAATACACATAATAATCTATAGGAAATTACTAATGTGCTGAGAATATTGTAATGTGGTGAGCAACATAAGCAGACAACTTTTCAGGAGACATGTTAGTGTTGGAAATAATAGGACAGCCAGGATTGTCACGTTTATGAATTTTCGGGAGTGGGAAACTCTCCCTTGATAAGTTTGTGTTTTATTAGTTTCATTGGTCTCAAGAATATGTTTTTGTTTGTTATTAATGGCCATTCTAAACCTTTTAGTTGGGTCATAAGTAAATCCCTTGTAAAATGTTACGTCGCTGAGTTGTCGGTAAACTTTGGTGACGTACTATTTGTATGATGTATACAAAAACGCTCCTTCCTATGTCAACAAGTTTTACAATAACGTTACTGTCGTTTTTAAGGTCTTAAGAGTGGTTCTCTCTTTAGAGTTAAGATTATTACGAGCGTGCTTTGATGTCTTTCTCAAGAGCTTGGCCCGGCATGGCTACGTGGTTAGGGTGCTAAACTCGTAATCTGAGGGTCGCGGGTTCGAATCCCCCGTCACACGAAACATACTCGCCCTTTCAGCCGTGGGGGCGTTATAATGTGACGGTCAATCCCACTATTCGTTGGTAAAAGAGTAGCCCCAGAGTTGGCGGTGGGTGGTGATGACTAGCTGCCTTTTCTCTAGTCTTTCACTGCTAAATTAGGGACGGCTAGCGCAGATAGCCCTCGTGTAGCTTTGCGCGAAATTCAAACTAAACCAATATCGTTTTAACATAACGTACTCCGATTACCGAAGGCTAGAGAGTTATATTTAATATGTTAATAACGATCGAATGTAAAAACAAATCTATGACTCGTAAAGCTAAAGATACGTAATTTAGTTCAAATCAAAATGAAACTTTCAATTATTTGTACAGAGTGATTTATATACTGAGAGAAGAATTCGTTACTGTTACCAGAAGTTCCTGACATGTAGATGTTTGCGTGATTATAGAATCGATATACAATATGATCTCATTCACAAATCAGTATATAGAAGCCTAAAGTTACAAGAATTATAAAATTGTATTTAAGTTACTGCCCCCCAGTGGCACAGCGGTATGTCTGCGGACTTACAACGCTAGAATCCGGGTTTCGATACCCGTGGTGGGCAGAGCACAGATAGCCCATTGTGTAGCTTTGTGCTTAATTATAAACAAACATAAAAAACTTACGTTACTAGTAAATGACATAAAACTCAAATAGCAGTCTTTATGAAAATGCGTTCTAAAGTACAAAACAGTGTTAGTGATAGCGTAAGTTGTGTTGTATATCATAGTTCTAAAATTAAGTAAGTAAGAAAATCACAATGTCACCATGTATAGATTATAGCTTCAATCCCTAAAATAAGCCAACGAAGCACTTGCGATTTGTTAAATATACTGGCATTACTCTGAAAATATGTTTGCATTTGTCATTAATGTAAAAAATTTAGTACGTGAACTAAATTTTTGTCTTTTTAAACATTTTTTGAAAACAAAATAAATAAGTGAATACGAAAAGTACAACGAGACACGAAATTCTATTGTAAAATATGCCGGAACAAATGTTGGTTCACATCATGCTTGTTTGTTAGTTATTTAAATAAAAACGTGACTGTGTTTTCGACCATTATGTGATTTTATTTTTTCTTTAGACGATGGCTCTTTCGCAGATGTTTAGTGATTGTAGCAAACTAATTCTTGTACAGAACCATCCATTGTTTCAGGCTTAACTTGGATTTTCTTTCACCCTTAACTACAGCAGCAATTACCTTTATGGCGAATGACATCTAGAGACAAGCGTGTGTAATCCAATACAGAACCAGCTGGTTGATATTACAGACATAATTTGTTTTTACTTTATCCATTTCATTACCGCGAATTTCTATTTCCGCGATTAAAACTGGCTTGAGACGAGCAAGCACTATTCATAAAACTTTCCTAAATAAAATAATTAAATATTCAAAGTACTTGAATTTTTATGCAGGTGCATTTCCCTGATTTTGAATAACGGAGACGGAAGAACGGAAGTAAATGCCGATGCTCAAAAGATCAAGAAATTAATCATCTATTTTCTCACTAAAGATCAGTGTAAAGAGTTTCAACATTTCTGCTGGTAATAATTTGCAGTTAACTTTATGAAATTTGAAGAGTAGCAATCCTTTCATTAATGCCAAAAACATCTTTGGCAAGCAAAGAAAATAAAACTGTCTAGTTACGAATATTAAGATATTAAAATTAACGTCGCGAAAATGTTTGGTTTATGCACAATTATCGAACTTCCATGTAGTTAATGTTTCTTTTAAAAATTGGCACATGTAATTTCAGAGAGACACGGGCTAACAATTGTGCCTCCCAGTTGCACAGTGGTATGTCTGCGGACTCATACTGCTAAAAATCGGGTTTCGATACCCGTGGTGGGCAGAGCACAGATATCCCTTTGTGTAGCTTTGTGCTTAGTCACAAAAAACAACAGCTAACAATTTTACTAGATGGTTTCTGAAATAATAAAAAAAAAACGAAAAACATGATATAGTTAAGATGACAAATTCCGGATCCTGTCCAGAAAGAGGGCGCTTGTTGCTTTGCTTGCAGTAACTAGTCTGAGGGATAAGGACTGAAGTTCAGAATATGTCTTTATGGTGGCCTTGGAAATTACGCATATTTCTATTGGTTATGCTGTAAAATAAATATATGTATATTTTTCGTTTTGTTAATTTTATGAACCACAAATCCTTGACTGAATACTTTTGATCACAAAACATTTAATACATATTTGATGATATCTTGACTCTGATACCAGCGCAACGTTTTTATTCTCAAATAAAACAAAAAGGATGATGTTTGCAAGCCTTTTCCAGGCCACTTAATCGATACAAAATGCTTGTATGTTCACAAGATAAAATATTATTAAACATTTTCTGACATTACAATGATATTTTATTACTTTTTTTGACAATTTCGAATTTCATAAAGCGATATATGAAATACACTTCTAAATCAAGAATACACATTAATCTTGGTCAAACCGTATGATATAAAACAAATATAATACCTAACGTATAAACTATATCTGTTAGTCAAACTTATACGTTCAGTGAATACTTCTTATATTTTTTATTTCAAAAGATTGTTTTGAGAAAATCCCCAATATATATGCCCGATTCATTAAAATTCTCCACACGAGTGGCCTAGGTATGTCATTAGTACAATATAAGTACATTTTTCACAAGCAATGACAGAAAATATAACTGGAGTTACAAGTTAGATGTTGTTTTATAACAAATGAAATTTCATTTATAAATACTATTCCTTTTCATAAGATCTTGCAGACATAAGTGGAATATTATCATGAGAAAGTAAGTTGCATAAAAAAATATAAATGTATATAAATATAATAGTACTGTCTGTTGTATGTTCATATTACTACTTCCCAGGGTGTGGATGGATCCTCACTCAAATTGGTAAGGAGGTTTATCAGGTCCATGCGGGGGTACATACACATTTTAAGTTTCGTATTTTGCAGTTTTTGGCGTTTTTTCATTTTTTACCACTACCTCACCTCCTTTGGATGGATCTTCACCAAAGTTGGTATGGAGGTTCATTGGGCCAATGGGGAGGTACATATAAATTTTCATTTGTGTATTTTTCGTTTTGCGGTTTTAATGGGCGTTTTTGCGTTTTGTTCCGCTGCTTCATCTTCTGTGGATGAATATTCACCAATTTTGGTATTTTGGTTCGTTGAGTTCATGGGGAGATACAAATTTTCAGTTTTGAATTTTGCGTTTTGCGGTTTTTATGGGCGTTTTTGCGTTTTTACTACTACTTCGCCCCATGTTGATAGATCTTCATCAAATTTGGCATGAAGGTTTATTAGGCCCATGTGGAGATACATACAAAGTTGCGATTTCACATTTTGCGTTTTGCAATTTTTATGGAGGTTTTTGCCTTTCTTTACAATTATACATAAGGGAAGAAACTTTCCATGTCCAAATATAACCTTTCATTAATCATGAATTTACATAACTTCCGTCCAGGGGACGGGTACTCCAGTTAGTTAATAATACATTTACAAATGAACAATGTTTTAAAAAATAATGTGAATATAATCAACACACATTAAATAATAACAGAATTGTTAGGATAACCGAAACTGTATATATGAAATGTACCTTTACATTTGTGGAGCCGTTTAGGCTTTTCGAAAAGCTTCAGAAAAATGTTTGTAGCTGAAATATCTTTTCGTTATTTATACTTTATATCTGTGTGACAACAAGGAAAATGTGTGTCCATGTTGAATTGGACTGACTTGATATTATTAGAGATATGGGTTGTATCTAAATGAATTAACTCTATTTCTAATCATACAATCTACTGTCAGGAATTTTGACTTTTGCATTTAAACTCAATATTAGTTAAACAAGATTGTAGTTTGTATAACTTAAAAACATATGAGCATCCTATTTTATTTTATTAAAACTTTGCTTAGCTAGTGTTGTTTTATCATTCCAACTTTAGGAAATGTACAGTTGTTTCAATAGAGATGATTTTGTTTTCTGTTAACCAGTTAGCTAGGATAATACTGTGATTAACGAAAATGGAAACTTAAGTGAATAGTGTAACACTATTTTTGTCTCAGTAATTATTAAAACATTTACTGCAGTGTACCCCCTGATGGCTCAGCGGTAAGCATGAAGGCTTGTAACGCTAGAAATCGGGTTGCGATACCCGTGGTAGGCAGAGTACGAATAACTCCCTTGCTTAGCTTTGTGCTTTACAAAAAACAGATAATCGAATTACTGCAGTGTAATTAGAAATAAAATTCTGGCTATGATTTATTATTATCATTTTTAAACTTACCAAACGTGTATAGAAGGAACCTTACTAATATGACCAGTTAATGTCGAAATCTTTATTAATTTCCATATGCAAAATAGTTTACCTAAGAAGCGTCAGCAATATAATAGGTGCTCATTTAGCCAGAATATTGTTATCAAGAAATCATTTCTTTGACCAGCTGTTTAAAGATAAGATTTATCATCAGAGACACTCAACAGTGACAATCAAATGGAAATAAGCACGCACCTTGTTGGGGCCGTCAATTGCTGGAGACAGACTAATATAAAGTGCGACAGACGCCAGACTATATCCAAATTGTCCTATTCCTTCAACACTAATCAGAATTGTACTATCTTCTACTGTATGGCAACAAGAAAGGCTCCATAAAAAACTGTTACTATCAAGAAAGTGCTTATTTCTTCTATAAAAAAAATGAAGACACTTGATAGGAGCGAGAAATAGGGAGAAAAAGCCAAACTGAAAATGTAACTATGCTTCTACTGTCGCTGCACAACCAAGTTTTTTTTATATAGGTGCTTATATCAAAGAACTGAGATTCCTAAATGCTGCTAGTTTTTTTCCAAAAGCCAGGAAATATATATTTTTAGTTTTCTTATATATGGTGCTCCATGCCTTATGTAACGTTATATTTTTGCAAACTCCGGTTTATAAGTATATATAATTGTGTATATAATTTTACATCAAATCATAATCTCAAACATTCGCCTCAAAATTAAAGTACAAAATTATAACTAAATGTTATGTTTATTTTCGACATTAAATCAAGATTATGAAAACGCCAAAATGTTGAAATCTTTACATTTAATTAAATGTAAAAGTTACTTGATATAACACTTATATATATATATATATAAAAGCAACGTTATATGAAAGTGATTAATTATATGTGTGTAATGTGTTACATCATAAACAATATTCTATAAATATTTAATTTGAGGTTTGTATATTCCAGAATTTTCGCTCAAAGCTACATAATCTGTGCATGTTTTTTTTAAACTGGAAACAATGTCATTTTCATTCATATCGTTATTTTTGCATTAGAATCAACAATAAATCCTCTTTTTTATTTTCGACAGTATACATAAATTTTACTTTATTGTCTTATTTCAGCAGCCATTTAGAGATCCAATGAGCAACCACAATAAAACCGAATGGCAATTAGTGTTTCTAATACTAGAAAAATTTATTAAGAGACCAGCTTAGTGTCACACACAGATCAGAACAGTTGCAAATCGCAAGATAATTTCTATGTTCTTTTTTTTTCAGAATTTTTGCACAAAGCTACCAAGGGCTATATGTGCATAACGAGTTAACTCGTATCTTGGTTGAATTTCCACGCTAAATTACATATGAGCTAGTCGTCCCTGATTTTTAACTGATACAAGTTCAGCTCGTCAACAGAAACCACCGCCAGCTCTTGGACTACTATTTTCTGTCAGAAATAGTAGGATTTGGTTATCACTGTTATAGTACACTCAACAGTTGTTAGAAATTATATATATATTATATATTTATTTACACACACACGCACGCATACATATATATATATATAAATTCATTTGGATATCCATAATATCATATATCGGTGAACCCTTACCTTACCTAAATCAATAACAAGATAATAATATTTTCTTCAACGATCTTCTTTTTTATTCCCCAATAGAATTATGTATATTAAATAATAATAATTTTATATTGGAATTTAGTAAAATTCTATAAATCATAAGATACACAGTAACTAGTAAGTTAAAGACTTATTTGATGTAAAACTATCCTTGCCTTTATAGTTCAACCCATGTAAAATTCGCATATTATGATAAAAATATTAGTTCGGGTGTTTCATTGTATTGTTTGTTTAGAATTAAGCACAAAGCTACACAATGGGCTATCTTTGCTGTGCCAACTATGGGTATATAAACCAGTTTATTAGCGTTTCAAGCCTTCAGATTTACAGTTTTTCCACTGGGAGCCTTCGGTAATCATCAAGGTAAGTTTATCAGACTAGTGAAAACTACTTTGTTCTTATATAAGGTTCTGTTTGAATCAAGTATTGCTGATAAACACTCGGTAAAAACACTTCTTAAAAATCAATAAATTGTCAAAATATCTGTGGTTTAAAATTTAAACCATTTTTATTTCGAATGCGTAATTCGAAAAAACAGGCAGGGTTTGTAATAAAAAATAGATTCTGGATAAGTGAAGATTGTACAATATTCATAAAACACATTTAAAATTAAGTAAGTCAAAGTAAATGTATATATTTTATTTTTGGAGCGATAAGGTGAAACTGAATGCACACATCCCATCGTTATTTCTCTATTAATTGTTTGTTTTGAATTTCGCGCAAAGCTACACGAGGACTATCTGCGCTAGCCGTCCCTAATTTAGCAGTGTAAGACTAGAGGGAAGGCAGCTAGTCATCACCACCCACCGCCAACTCTTGGGCTACTCTTTTACCAACGAATAGTGGGATTGACCGTCACATTATAACGCCCCCACGGCTGAAAGGGCGAGCATGTTTGGTGTGACAGGGATTCGAACCCGCGACCCGCAGATTGCGAGTCGAGTACCCTAACCACCTGGCCATGCCGGGCCTTCTCTATTAATGTTCTATGATATAAGACTCTCACATATATGATATATATTATATATCTCAGCAATTGGTGCTCAATATTTCTTCTTGAATAAGAATGTAGATGAACACTTCACATGAACCTTCAAAAAGGGTGCTTCTGAGATTATCATTGGAGCACTGGCACCATGATGGATATAATTTAATATGAGTAGTCATTCGTCTAAATGGTGAGGAAATTGTCCTCAAGAATGAATACATACATACATACATATATATATATAAAGATAAGTTTATAAAACAAAATAATTAATGTTTTGAAATCAACAGATCACTTTGAAGCTTCAATTCATATTCGTAAGGTTGTTTTGTTTTTGAATTTCGCGCCAAGCTACACTAGGGCTATCTGCGCTAGCCGTCCCTAATTTAGCAGTGTAAGTTTAGCACCACCCACCGCCAACTCTTGGGCTACTCTTTTACCAACAAATAGTGGGATTGATCGTAACATTATAACGCCCCCCAAGGCTGAAAGGGCGAACGTGTTTGGTGTGACGGTGATTTGAACCCGCAACCCGTAGATTGCGAGTCGAGCGCCCTAACCACTTGGCCATGCCGGGCCTATTCGTAAGGTTGGCAGAAGAAAAGTATTATAATACTTTTTTTTATTCCAAACGTTTTTTTTTTGTTTTTTTTGCGTGTATGTAACGATGAAAATCACGCGTCCTAACGGGAGAAAACACATAAGAAGAGATAAAATATGCTAGTTAGATGAATGCTTTTGTTAATATGATTTCAGTTCTGTTTTTAGTAAATTGTATTGATCCCCTGACTTTAACATCTTTGTGGCCGTGTGATAGGTTTCCTAGCAATTTAAACACGGATTTTCACGTAAAAGTTTACTACAAATGTGCATAGATTGCAAAATAGCAGGAGCATTACATATTTATATCCAGATACCCAACTCTGTATCTAGTATTAAACATAGAAAGATAATAGGAGCATCAGCATTTTAGCAACTACTTATGTTAAATCCAACATATTTAATACCCAACTCTGTATCTAGTACTAAACATAGAAAGATAATAGGAGCATCAGCATTTTAGCAACTACTTATGTTAAATCCA
>NW_013667131.1:149273-150230 GCF_000517525.1 Limulus polyphemus
ATCCAACATATTTAATACCCAACTCTGTATCTAGTACTAAACATAGAAAGATAATAGGAGCATCAGCATTTTAGCAACTACTTATGTTAAATCCAACATATTTAATACCCAACTCTGTATCTAGTACTAAACATAGAAAGATAATAGGATCATCAGCATTTTAGCAACTACTTATATCAGAGAAAGGAATAAGAACATTATGGAAAGAAGAGTCTTTAGAATGTTTTAGTACCTTCCGAAAGATAGTAGTCAAACAAGGCACTGAGTGGATTTTATTGTAACTCTCATTAGAGAATTGTGAATAATAAAGTTCTGAATACTATGACATTTGAATGAGTTATGTGATCCGAATTTAAGTTGTGTGATTTTTTCTTTTTTGTTCACACGTTACTTTTAGCTCAATAATAATATTTTTTTCAAATATCAATGCTTGAAAAAGACAATAGCGTAAAATTGTTTTTGATATAAAAGAATTTTGTTCTTTCTTTTTTTTCCACTTTATAATATTTATTATTCTATTGTGATTTATGAAATTTATTATCGTTTCGCAAATCATGAAACTTATTATTCTGAGTTTTTTTTTTTCTCTTCTTATAGTTTAGTGTATCAATCATTACCTTAGTGTGTATATTTCAGTTTCAGAACCAAGTCTTAAAAATAACTCCCACGTATGGTTTAACACCACTCGCAAAATGTATTTATCAGCCCTAGATTACAGAAGACATCGGCAACACAACATCGGTTGATGCATCGAAACTAATTACAAAAATAACACCATATCTTTCAACCTCTTACGCAACATCGGCAAAAAATATATATCACAGGACGAAAAATATAAGATTGTTTGTTTGTTTTTGAATTTCGCGCAAAGCTACACGAGGGCTATCTGCGCTAGCCGTCCCTAATTTAGCAGTGTAAGACTAGAGGGAAGGCAGCTAGTCATCACCACCCACCGCC
>NW_013667131.1:150240-160782 GCF_000517525.1 Limulus polyphemus
GGGATTCGAACCCGCGACCCTCACATTGCGAGTCGAGCGCCTTAACCACCTGGCCATGCCGGGCCGAAAAATATAAGAGTAAAATCCATAACTCCTTTTTTTCTTACAAAATAAACCTGACAGATATATTCATAGATTAAAGCATAATATTGAACTACAAAGGGAATGATAGCTAAGTCTGGACGAAATATGCTATTGAAAATTGAGAGACAGACAGAAAAAGTTGAAATACCCCTAAGTACAATTGAAAGGGAAGGTGAAATATGATTAAAATGTTAAGAGATAGGCCCAACATCTTGGTCAGTAAAAAGCACCAGCTATCCCATACAGTCTAAGGAAAATATTCTAAATCCCATCTTTTAAAGATTATAAGAACATCGATGCATGTATAACAATTTCTGAGAAACTTGCAATAAAATATAAATAGTCTGAAAGATCTTAGGCAAAAAAACTAGCAGCTCTTCTTAGTGAAAAAGTAAAAGAAGCTTATGCCAGTCTCTAGAAATATGAATTCATAGGCTATAAAAGAGCAAGAAAATGCTAACATGATAAGGAGAGTGGAATTCGGAATTTTATAGGGAGGTTTTTAAAATTTTATAAGAGGCTCAAGCAAGTCATACGCTGGATGAAGGAAGAGTAAGGCTTATAACTGGCTAAAAGTACAAGAAGAATGATCTGATGAATACGTGAATGGTTGTTTAAGGAGAAGAAAAAATTAAATTAATTCTAGCAACCCTTAGATTTATATTTGAGAGAGACAAGTTACTAACAACTATGGCAATAAATCTAGCTGTTAATAAGAACCTCGCTACCCAATTTTATGGCAGAGTCCAAAAGGCAATAACAGATATAAAATGATGACCATGTCATCGTTCATTGATGAAAGATTGGTTGAATGTGTGAACAAGTAGATCACCATCATTTTTCAGAAAAATGCTTCACGAAAGGCAAATAAATGAGAGTGAAATGGAGTTATATTTTTTGTACTAGCAATTTTATGCAAACATAGGAATCGTGAGAGGAGACGTTGAATGACTAAGAGCACAGTCCGTAGTTATTTTGGGAGATATATGGTTAACACAAACCCTGGTACATCTGAGATATTTACCTCATCATGCTTACAATAGAGAACTTAAATTGGAATTTTGAGCCTGATTGGCATATGATGCAATAATTAAACTAAGTGGTTAGGTCGGACATTCATATATTCAAGCAACGTTTTCTATAATTTTTAACCATTGTTCAGAGGAATGACAGCTAGTCACAATATAGTTTTTACAATGATTCCCTGAAGCCAATAAGAGGATTGAATTTCACTTTTGCAATGTACCCAAAGCTGAAAGATTAAGGTGAGTTCAACAACATCGTGTATCAATTTCTGGATCCTATGAACTGCACCCCAAAATGCTAACCATGAGCCAACGTTTGGTCATCACATTAGAGAAATGTACAGAAACGTGACTCTAACTGATAATAGGGTAAGGTGAACCAAATAGCAAGAGATTCCTTAAATTGTAAATTTCTTGCAAGTTATATCGGACTTATACAACATTTGCCAGGTGTCCTAAAAGAAAAAGAAGTATTTTGTAAATTGTATTTAGAAGAGTTAACAAACCACATTTAACTTTTCGTCACAAGGAGAGATTGAAACAATGATAAGGTAAAATCAGCTATTAGAGTTCTTGACTTTGTGGCTAAACTAGTATAACTCATTAACATCAACAGATGAACCTGAGGTAGTCACATTTATCAAGCTTCTGAGTAAGTTTACAAAATCTAAACTAATTATTGTCGATCTGAATAAATTATGGGGATGAAAAATAAATGAGTAATTAGACTGAAACTACCAAGTAAGGGAATACTTTTCACTCATCTTGTGAAAATTAAAACAAATGCGACTAAATTACGTTCCAATCAATCATACTCTAAATAGAACAGTAATAGAGCATTGGGAATTGATGAGATTTTATAAAATTGGTGGATTGTTCTATCAGAAATAGGGCTACAAGAAAAATAGAGGATGAGATTTCAAACTATGAGAGTTACTCCTAAAGTTACTGATGAATATTTCTTAAGATTGCACATGCCATTCGTCTCTCTGGAGGTCTATGATCTGATAAACCAAAAATTCATTCCATACGTTATTACTTGTAGAGTTTATTTACAGTATTGGTCAATACTGTAAAATGGCGGAATATATATATAAAAAAGTTATGTAGGAAACAGTGGGCATTAGTTATCTCCATAACTAAGTCATTTTGTCGCATTGGAATGGATACTGTGAACTGACATGAAAGTGTAACCAAGGGAATAACTAAGTTTTTTTGGGTTTTTTTCACTTGTGAGACATGATATCCGGAGGCTTTTTAAACAAAGAATGTGAAAGTAGAGATGACAGCTAATAAAATGATTGATGTGCTCTGTTAAGCTGAAATCCGCAAAGTAATTTTAAAAGACCAAGGGACGAATTTCTTGAGAATATAATGGTTGACCTCTCTAGCTAGCTTTCTTCTAAGAATCTGAAATCTATAAACTACCCTACCATCCACGGTGTATTACCTTAAATGAATGATTTAACAGGATCATAAACGTCACATTATTATGTGGTGTTTGAGAAGACCCACAGGGTTGGGATCATTACCTCCTATACTTCATATTTGCCTACGAGTAAGTTTCTTAAATGATAAAACATTTTTATCCATTTGAACTCTTCTGTGCTAGGTCAGTAAAAATAACTCTTCTCCTTGTGAAGGAAAGCTAAAGAAACCTATATACACTTGAAATATAGAAATTGTTAGAATAAGCTATTAAATCGTGGGAATCTTTATGTATAGGAGTAAAAAAAATCACTAAAATATGCAGAAATTCCAATAACGTCAGAAAAAAATACACGATAAAAAAACAAGATGTATTGCAATACTTCTATCACTATCCTGTATAAAGAAACTGGAACCCAATGGCAAGGACTATTCCACATAACCAGAAAAAGAACATATAATCATAGATTACGAAACCAGCACCAAAAAAAAAAGCCTCTAAAAACAGAAACTACAGGAAAAGAATGAATTATCTAAATGAAGTAATAATCACAAAAAAATATTACCGAAATGTTCAAATATCAGTATCAACAGATTGCAATGAAACAAGAGAACTGAAAAGCCTTCTACAAGAATATTGATAGATATACAACATGGACTCTGATCTTTCACTATCGGTATAAGTTTCTGCATTCTACAAAAAGGAATACAAAGGACAGAAAAACTAGCAAATATACTATATTTCGTGTGATAACTAAGATTTTGTAGTGATTATAAATGGCCTAAACACGCTATTATTTCTGGTGTCCGTATCATATAACAATAATCCTTATCTGACTGACCAAAACATGTATTGAATAAGATAAAATGAAGTCAGAAGTGTCATAAAGCATTTGTAAAGCTAGAATATACATTCACTTGCCTACCAGTTGTTTTTTAACGTGAACTACCGTTTCGTATGATTGGGGCAGAGAGATGCTTCAAAGAGAAGTAGTCAAATATGGCAACCAAATATGTGATGTAACGAATTTGTTGTTATATATTTATATTAATATGAACGTTTGTTTAGATTAACTTTATATTTTAAAACATGCGTAGCTGATAGCGTTAAATATGTATTGCAAAACTACCGCCTATTCTCCAAAGTTGTAGAAGATTCTCAAGAGTAAGAATCAATAATATATGTATATACTTAAACGTTTAACTGTAGCTCAGTATTGTTACGTAAGACTGAATTTTCAAGAAAACCTTCCCACAGCTATAAATATAACCAACGGGACGCGCCAAGGAGAGTATCTGTTAGTAGTTCGCTATAATCAGTGTGCTATAAACTTCGAAAATTATAACTGTGATTTTTATAACGCTTATCAATCGGAAACTTAGATATTTGACTAGGAATATCTAGATATATTTCGAACCTTACAAATCTTTAACTTCAGTGGATTCTCATCGGACATTAGTATTTTTACGAAAAACATTACCAACTTCAGTGGTGGAAACAGCGCGTGTGGTAAAGGACAAAGCTAGCTAGCTTCCCGGCGAATCGTATCTACATCGACTTGAAATTAACTCGCTCATCGTGAACCCTCGATATGATATCAAGGAGGTTACAGACTAGAAAGAAAACTTTATATTGTTTGTAAGTTTGTGAAACTTCTGCTTATGAATCATTGCTTGTAATAACTATTTCTAATAATTGTTGTTGTAAATTGTATTGTTGTGTGTATGTTAAAACGCATTTGTGTTAAAAAGGAAAACTGTGTATCAATCTTGTTGGCAAATATCGTAAATTGACTAAAATATCGACATATGTTTAAATACTAAATCCAAAGTACAATTTAACTATTAAATTTAAATTATCAGTTAACTCAGCTTCGGACTAATTCGAAATTTAATACGTAACAGTGAAGGTTAAAAGTATCGTCCATTTCATTTTTAAATCTCAGACTTCTTCTTCCCATCGAGAAGGAGCATTGAATATACTGCAAGCAATTCAACAATTCTGTCATAAGAACTATAATAAATTATTCTAACACCAGTTATTACAGTAGTAACAAATCGAGTTTAAACATCAAATGGTATCAATCAGCGGTAATATTGATAGCTTACTAAAATTTTCCAAAGCTGTGTAAGTGTACATAAGTATATGAACCCTCACTATAAGTTTGTGTTAACTACTCATTTATGGGAAATTTGTCTTTAGTAAGTTTAGGGTTTGTACTTCAGAGTTTTGAAATGGCTATACTATTCTTAGAAAGAAACAGCAAAGTGGGAATTTTCAGGACTTGTTTAGAAGCTCAATCTATTAGAATAAATATATGGTTTATGATACAAGTACCATGTTTATTTCAACTCTTTTTAATAATAGGATACATTATCTATGCTCTCTTCTTTGGGTATAAAATCCGTTTTAAACATACAGTACACTTTCATTAATGAAACATGTAACACTTTATTCAAAGTATTTACTAGTTTCTTAAATGTTACATATTTCTGTGTAGAAGTTCTAATCCTTGCTTAGAGTCTACGAAGAAGGTGTTCTAATATTTCTCACATTTTCGTCCATATTTGTCTCTCACTCTAAACCAATTTTAATGGAATCAACGTGAACCTAACAACTCTTTCTGTACTAAAATGGAAGTTAAGAAGTGGCCCAGGTTAAAGATTAGTGAACATTTGAAAGACTATAGGAACAATATATATATATATGAACAGAGTTGTTTAAACATTTGTTCAACAACAAGTAAAAGCTTTCTTTAGGGTGTGTGTCTGTGAGCCAGACTAGTTTCGGAGAATTCCACTCCTCATCAGTGACCCTGGACACTACCACCAATGAAATATCAAACCAAACCAAGCCTTTGTAGTAGTGAGGTATCGAATATCGAACTGGTGTAATTAAGTGTTTTACACTCACAAAAAAGAAACCTACCATTCTATAGGTATTTGAAGAACCTGTAGCATTTCGCCACACTTTAATTCTTCGTATTGTTAGCTGACACTGGGCAGCTTGTACATAATTGAATAAATAGAGTTGTTTAAGTTGTTTGTGAGTGTAAAACACTTAAATACACCAGTTCAATATATATATATATATATATCAACACAGGCTCGGTCGATTTGACCTATTTGTATTCGTATACAGTATTTATAGATCTGATATTACTAACTTTTATTATAGTATGTATATATTCACAAAATTTGGCAGTCTTTCAGGGAACATTGTCTTTCACGTATAAAAAGTCATATTTTTAGTCAAGTACTTTAAATAAACTAAAAAACAATTTGTCCGTGAATATATCGAGTATTTGTTTTGAATAGTCCGTGTGCAAAGTGATTTCATGTTAAGATTAAAAATACTCTTCTTCATCTCAAAAATCTCTAAAACCTCCTAAATATATTTCAAATATTTGTTTTCAGTAAAACTTTATATCTTATCTGTTATTTTCTCCACCCTAACTCTAAATAAGTTTGGTCAATTTGACTGACCTTGTAACCAAAAAAAAACAACAAAAAACAACTACATCGAAATAAATCGAAATTACCCATTTTGTCTTTCTAGAATGACTTCAAATTGTAATATGAAACTACATTCGTTTATCCTAAGTAGCTCCGAACTCTGAACTGAATTTTTATTTACATTTTATTGTTTTATTGCCCTTTGAACTTGTCTAACTGTTATTAGCGCCATTATAAGCTGTAAATCACTTGGGGAGAATGGAGCTCACGTTACGCTATCGAATTACGTAACCAACGAGCTGCTCGCGTGCGTGCCTCCTGAAACATTTTACGATATCATTATTTTACCTAATCTAATCTTACCTAACCTAAATAGATCCATATTTTTACATTATAGTTACTTTTATAATAATAAATAAAGTGGTAGCTCGGTATGGTGTTTCTCACACCTCCAAATTCTTTTGGAGGTGAGTATCCGGGAGTAGGACTGGCGTCCTACTCCGGACACCGGGTGAGCATGTTTCGGTGTGACTGGGATTCGAACCCGCAGATTGTGAATCGAGAGCCCTAACCACCTGGCCATGCCGAGCGATAAATAAAGAATAAACATGAAAAATAAGAAATAAAGTACTTACCCGAGACTTTTTTTAATTATAAAGTTATTACTTTAATAACTATCGATATTTCTATTGTTTTGAATTTCGCGCAAAGCTACACGAGGACTATCTGCGCTAGCCGTCCATAATTTAGCAGTGTAATACTAGATCACCACCCACCGCCAACTCTTGGGCTACTCTTTTACAAACGAATAGTGGGATTGACCGTCACATTATAGAGCACCCACGGCTGAAAGGGAGAGCATGTTTGGTGTGACGGGGATTGCGAGTCGAGCGCCCTAACCACCTGGCCATGCCGGGCCACCCGATAATTGTTTATTGCTAATAAGAAAGTGCCTCGTAAATAACAGTCTCCCCCTTTAACATGGTTTACTTGTGAAATCGCTTTCCACACTAAATTATTTTAGTGACTTTTTTATGCGTTATAATGATCTTTGAAAATCCATTAGAGTAATTCGTGTAAACGGATGTTGACTATAGTATGGCGTTTTCACTAGCAAGCAAAGAAGTTTCTAATCGATGTAATGATTAGGTGAGATTGTCAAGTCTGCAGCTAACAATAGAAAATAAATCGTCTAATGACACAGTAGAAAGAAAAATTAGTTTTATAACCCTGTCAATAAGGTGCAATTATGATGTCCTCAGAAGTCTATTGCAAAGAAATAATTGTAATTTTTATCGTTTTTTTTAAATTCTTTATTTTGCTATAAGAAGACTTTCTATACCTTATCATCCAGAGCCTAAAATAACCCCTCTAGCTGCTAAGCAACCTTTATTTGATATCAGTATATCTCGTTTATCTGTGAAAAATGATAACACATTTCTGTCCTATGTTCAAATTAGTCTACAATAATTAGCTTCAAGAACCCAATTTTTCAAATAATTATTCATCGAGTAAATATTCCAAAAGTAAACTTGTCGAAATGTTTCAAATACACCTATTAAAATATATAGATAGCGAATTAAACCCATACAGTACAACCAGCATCATGATAACATGACAACTAGCAAAGTAAAGAAAAAACAAACCCGAATTAGGTCCTTCATTAAAATGTTAGCAATATTTCTGACTTATTCTGAAATGTAGCCATTGATGTATTTATAGTTTATATAGCATTTAAGTCATTTATTTAAAACTGTATTATCGCCTATTAAATCAATATAATGTTCAACTCTTATCATAATTCGTGTATTAAAATGTTAACTTCTATGCATAACTTTCTTCCGTTAATCACTGTTTACATTTTATTTTGCTACTAGCTGGAGTATGCGTCCAACTGGACGGAAGTTATGTAACTTCATGATTAATGAAAGGTTATCTTAGGACAGGAAAAGTTGCTTCCCCTATATGTAATTGTAAAAAAACGCAAAAACATCCATAGAAATTGCAAAACGCAAAATGTGAAATCGCAACTTTGTATGTATCTCCGCATGGGCCCAACAAACCTTCGTGCCAAATTTGGTGAAGATCTATGAAGAGTGGTAAAAACGCAAAAACGTCCATACAAACCGCAAAACGGAAAATACAAATCTGAAAGTTTGTATATATACCCCCCTTTGGAATTACTAAACTTCCATACCAATTTTGGTGAAGATCCATCGACACTCTGCGAAGTAGTTACATGAACATACAACAGACAAGACTATTATATTTATACAGGTAACAATAAACTTTCTTCTACATATAGCCAGTTGTGACCGATTATACTTTTACAGCTTTGTTGAAGAGAGATATTTTGTGTGATGCTCTGTTTCCACATAAGGCAGAAAGAAACCATAGCACGTGAAAACGTTCGTTATTTATTTGTGTTTCTATAACGAAAGAAGTATGGTTAGCTTTGACATGGAATTAGATATTGTGTTATTTTCTTTCACCAACTTAACAAAATACACTTCTTATCCGAGCAATCTTGTCTTTATGCTGTGATCGTGTTGATTTCTTTCTTTAACAGTTGAAAGCAGTTTGTTTGTTGGTTGTTTAATATCTGTGCTTGTCGTCCATAATTTTGAAACGATGGGCAAGAGAGAAGGCAGCTAGCTAGTCAACATCATCCATTATAATCAAATACTGAAATTTGACCGTTTCTCTTATAAATCACACACGGTCCCAAAATGCGAAGTATGTACATATACGTGTTAAAGAACAATGTTAATCAAATGAGATATATATATATTATAAGTTGCAAAGGAAGTTAAGCAAACTTGAAATAATACACTAGAAAACGTATATTACTTACATGATAGAATTAATAAATTATACAACCTTAAGTGCAGCTAGAAATAGTGTTAACACGAGATGCTTTGATATATATTTCAAAGGTATTTATTGTTATTTTTACGCAATGCATGAAAGTACATACTTTCTCACTTATCTTACCTCAATAAGGTTTGTTTGTTTTTAATTATGCACAAAGCTACACAAGGACTATCTGTACTCTGCCCATCACGGGTATCAAGACCCGATTTCTAGCGTTGTAAGTCCGCAGACATACCGCTATGCCACTGGGGGGCAGCAGTCTTAGTAACTTAGTTTGGTTGTTTGGAATTAAGCACAAAGCTACACAATGGGCTGTCTGTGCTCTGCCCACCACGGATATCGAAACCCGGTTTCTAGAGTTGTAAATCCGCAGACATACCGCTGTACCACTGGGGGCTCTTAGTAACTTATACCTAGGGAAAAAAAATGCTTATGAGATCATGTATATATTTTTTCTTTTTTTACTTTCTGCTTTTCTCTTATACATGTATTTCATTTTTCTTAGAAGACCATTGAAAGAAAAGTAGACATACCGCTACGCCACTGGGGGGGGGGGGGGGGCTACCTCAATAGGAACAGTTTATTCAGTTTCATTCATTGACCGTTGTAAGTTCAAGTTTAAAGAAAGTCCATGTATTGTTTATACAACCTGTACAATAGACGTAGCTTGAAATTACTCTAGTAATTTGTAACTAAGTAAAACAAGCAAAAGCTCAATTAAAGATATAAGTTGTAGCATTTAATATTAGATACATCAATAAACTACGTTTAAGCAAAATTGAAAAACTTTTCTTGGCGCTTATTGTATTTTAACTTTTAACACTTTTATTCTTCTACTATCCAAAGCAGAATGTCTAAAGAAGTATAATATATCAACGTTATAATCATGTAATGATGATAACGTATGTAAACTAATCATTTGAATTTAAAACAAATATCACTTCTCTTGTTTTTAAACTGAGTAATAGAAATATATTATTTTCAATAATTCAAATTTAAGATTATGATAATATATAGTTTGTTTGTAATTATGCACAAAGCTACACAATGGACTATCTGTGCTCAGCCCACCACGGGTATCGAAACCCAGTTTCTAGCGTTGTAAGCCCGCAGACATACAGCTGTGCCACTGGGGAGCATATATGTGTATTCAGATTCAGATATCTAAAACCTTGAAGATTTAGTTAAAATTATTCTTACAGTTTTAAAGAAATGAAAACCAGAAAACCATATAAACATATGCTAAACCATATATATATACATATATATGAATAATTAAAAGGAACAATAATCTGTGACCCGTAAACATTATTTAAGGTCGTTATTTTTGTTCCCCTCGTACATAAAATCTAAATATTCTTAAGCCTTACGCTAGTTATTCTTCATCGTTAAATGTGTTTGGATATTAATTTCAAATCTATTCAATAAACAAATCAAATTATGAACAAAAGAAAAACTAAAATTATGTAGATTCAGAACACCTGCCTATCAACTTTTATTTGAAAATGTTATAATGATATATGAGTACAAAATTACTCAGAACCCCGTTTTTTTAGTTAAAGAATTCAGCACAGAGATTTTTTTAACGGAAATGGTATATCACAGTAGATAGAAAGGGAATATTTCCAGATGCAATGCCTTTCTTCTTCCAAAACTCAAAACCTTTTTTTATCTT
>NW_013667131.1:161836-166475 GCF_000517525.1 Limulus polyphemus
CGTTGCCTTGGCTAGTCTCAAGCAAACTACTAAACCTTTTTTTATCTTTACAAAGTTGTTTTACTATTGTTCCTTTCTCTTCCTTGCTCTCTCTTCCCGCACAAAGATGTTCTAGTGTAGTCTTTGCAAACTTCTACCTCCTATCAGATCTGTGCTAATAATCGAACGTGTTGATTCTACAATGTTCACTTTTTCTCAGCATATCCCCCGCTGAATCCTTCCAATTGATATTTGAACCTTATTATCATAGGTTTTGCAAGGAAATATTACCATAAAAAGAAAGAAATATACAAGAGAATGGTGTTTTGTTTTTTATCTATCTTGAGTAATAGAGCATAAACTGTAGAAAATAGTATAAGTTGGAATTTAATGTTTGTGCGTTTTAGAACTTTTGCCCAAAGGTACAAGAGGGATATATGCACATAGCCGTCCCTAATTTTCAGCTAATAGACTAGAGACAGCTAGTCAACAACACTCCCCGCCAACATTTGAGCTACTGTTTTCTGAATGAGTAGTGGGATTTTACTGTCACTCTTATAGTGTACCAGCAGCCACAAAGTGCTGAACATATTTTTGTAGTAACGGGACGAGAACCATGAACCAGCGGATTCCAAGTTCAAACAAGTTAACCTTTAGACAACACCCGACTCCTTGAAATTTAAAGCTTTACATTCCTTCTTGCCCCCCCAGTGGCACGGTGGTATGTCTATTGGAAACCGGGTTTCGATACTCGTGGTGGGCAGAGCACAGATAGCCCTTTGTGTAGCTTTGTGCTTCATAACAACAACGTTCCTTCTCACAAAGCTGAAAAGATGAATTAAATTTGTATCTTACGACATTTATTTTAAAATTCATCTATTCTGAGGTGCAAGGAAATAGTTGAAAATTGAGTTTACGTTCAGCACCCCACCACTACAAATATGTGTTTTATTGTTATCAGTATCAGTATAACGATAATAATATTTTGTTACCATGGTCGTAATAAATGAAATATTTGTGAAACATAAAAATGTGTTTGTTTTCCTCAATTTCTGTAATTTTAGAATTTCACAAAATGTCGATGGTTTCAATTACTAATTATATTTAGCCGATTATTTACGATCGTAGAACGTAAATTTGTTTCCTTGATCACTGCACAGTTGCAACTTAGAAAAAATAATCTCTGTTTCACTTTCCAACACAAAAATACAAACAGTAACATAAGATACCACAAACACATAAACGCAATGTTACAAAAATGCCACTAGTAGGTGTTGCAGCAGCTAGAGAGATAAATAAGCTTATATATACCATTGGAAACAACTACGTATTGTGAAAAATAAGTACAAAAGGCAGCAACGCTGGAATGTGGGTGCTATATGTTTCCAAACATAATTTATGCTCTGACAAAATGTGTTTGATGCTATATGTTTCCAAACATAATTTATGCTCTGACAAAATGTGTTTGGTGCTATATGCTTCCAACCATAATTTATGCTCTGTCAAAATGTGTTTGGTGCTATATGTTTCCAAACATAATTTATGCTCTGACAAAATGTGTTTTGTGCCATTATATTTGTTTTCCACCTGTTACGAAAAGCGTTTGTTTTGCCTGCAAAGTTTCTCAATGCGCATTAGTTTCTTTTGTATTCTTCCAAAACTGAAGAGAAAAACGTTATGAACCCTTACTAATATCTGTTATTGCATTAAATTGACTATACGTTGTTGCTTGAAGGTACTCGCTGTGTCTGTACTTCTTTATCAATAATTCATTGCTATAAATTTCCCGGGAGATAACCAACCAGACATATCTAAGAATTTTCATTCGTTCTTAAACATGGACAGCTGCATAAAATTTTAGTGATCAAATACTTTTTATATCATTATAAGTCCATTAGGAAATTTTGTTATCAATACTACAAAAAGCACAATTTCTTAGGGAAGTTTCATAGCCTTGTTAAACACAATAGCCTGAAGGTGATGGAAAATAACTGGTGATTTAGCGATAAACGAGGCTCAAGGCAATAACTTAAGTAAGTATTTAAAAGCTGATAAATCTATTTAGCATATAGTGAATTAAAAACAGACCAAACAACAAAATTTTGCCATTTTCGTCATATTTACGTTAGCCTGCAGGCATCTATATAGAGAATACATAAAAGTTTATACATTTTGGTATAAGAATGAAAATAAAATAAAAATCCTTGTATATTTCAAAAATATACATTTTAAAAACAATACCACTTAGCCATAAAGAATTCGGCTAAGTTTTACACACGATATCCAATCGATTACTATTACGTTGTTGTTTTTTTTTACTCGATTTAGTAAAAATACATAAAACGAAGTTTCATAATCTTTTTTTTTTACGTTAAACAAATATTTAAATATGTTCTTATATGTTAACGAATATTAACTGATACACAACTTGTTCATGATTTCATGTAAAAAATGGCCTGGTATGACTCGTAATCTGTAGGTCGCGGGTTCGAATCCCCATCCCACCATATATGATCACCCTTTCAGTCATGGGGCGTTATAATGTGACGCTCAATCACACTATTCGTTGGTAAAATAGTAACCCAAGAGTTGGCGTTGGGTGTTGATGACTAACTGACTTCCCTCTAGTCTTTTACTGCTTAATTAGGGACGGATAGCGCAGATAGCCCTCGTGTAGCTTTGCGCGAAATTCAAAACAAACCAAACCTTTCATGTAAAAGAATGTGATTAGGTGTTAATAAACTTGGTAGTTATTAGTCCAGTTGTTAGATAGTGAGTAAAGTCTAACATGGTGCTCGACTCCCAATATGAGGATTGGGGGTTCGAATTCTCATCGCCAAACACGCTCACTCTTTCAGCCGTGAGGACGTTATAATTAACGATCGTCCACACTTTTTGCTTGTACAAGAGTGTCCTATCAAAGAGTTGACAGGCCCGGCATGGCCAGGTGGTTAGGGCGCTCGACTCGCAATCTAAGGGTCGCGGATTCGAATCCCTGCTCCAACAAACATGTTCGCCCTTTCAGCCGTGGGGGCGTTATAATATGACGGTCAATCCAACTATTTGTTGGTAAAAAAGTAGCCCAAGAGTTAGTGATGGATGGTGTTGATGACTAGCTGCCTTCCCTCTAGTCTTACACTGCTAAATTAGGGACGGCTAGCGCAGATAGCCCTAGTGTAGCTTTGCGTGAAAATCAAAACAAACAAACAAAGAGTTGACGGTGGGCGGCGTTGATTAGCTGCCTTCGCTATAGTCTTTCACTGTCAAATGTAGGACGGCTACCGGGAGGGGAGATTGGCGCCACCAGTAAATCTGCACGAGAATCAACGTTGATGCTTCAGCATTTAAAGTGCTCTAATAGGATTCAAAAACAAGTGTTGAGTGAAACATTTAACTCAATATTCAAACGAATTAAATATTTATTACTGTTCATATACTTCCATTTCTTAAAATTAAATAAGTATTTGTTGCTCAAAACTGTATGTTTGTTATTACTCTTAAAAACAAATGAAGTTTCCTGGTTATGCGATTCTTTAACAATGTGTAATATTAAACAACCAACTCCTGCTCCTTTAACAGTTTAAATGTTATTTAAGAGCCAATTCCTGCTCCTTTAACAGTTTAAATATTCTTCCTGTAAGAGTCATTGTGACTTAAATTTTGAAATTTACGATAGACTCACAACTGACTTATGAAAATTACAAATCGTCATTACATTTTCTCTGAAAGACCTGAATAAATTTGATCATTATTTGATATTGCAAGTTGTAATAATTAACCAATCGTAAATGATTTTAATAAAAAACGAAATAATTAGTTTTATTCTTCATATGGTTATAATAAACATTTCAAGAGCAACTTTTAAACAAATCACTTTTTTTTTATAATTTAATATAATTTAAACAAAGATTGACGTGGTCCGTATTCGTCGAATATTAATTTTCCGAACTCAAAATATTTATGTTTTTAAAAATGTACAACAAATCTCTCACTACGGATATAAATGTGTGTAATTTCCTATAGTGAGGCCGTAAAATAGACTTCTTAGACGTAATAAGAAAGTTTATAGTCAGGATATTATTGGTACTTTAATAATAAACAACAAAGGATACCACTATTCTCTCTTGAAAGGCTCATATTATAATATAACCCAACTGAGGTTGTATCCAGTGGTGCCATAAATACTCTAATCTGCATATAAATTAGACAAGTTGCTAGACAATAAAGAGGTTGTTTTGCATTTATTTAACACCAAAGAGTCTTTATTGACACGACGTGTATTATTACTTCAAGTGTAATTAGTTTTTTCACAAAGGTTTATTTTGAGCATTCATGCGCGATTCTAATAGATTCAGAGAATATACAAATATGTTAAGTGCAACATTTTAATTAATTATAAAATACATTTTCTTTTTTTTATACTTATTTATTTTTAATTGTTAGCTCATAACTCCTTATACCTATAGAAACTTTGTGGGCCTCGCTGATCACACGCCGATTACAGGTTTATAACGTTCGAAATTTATAAATGTTCCTGGTAAAATATCTGAAGTTTTCCGAGCGTTAATCACAATTATAGCTTCCGAGGTTTATAGTATATCAACTATAGCAAACCAATAATAGATGCTCCTTTTTGGTGCGTCGCCTTGGTTATATTTAT
>NW_013667131.1:167359-176801 GCF_000517525.1 Limulus polyphemus
GTTGATTCTTACAATCGAGAATCTTCTACAACTTTAGAGAATAGGCGAGGGTTTCGCATACATGTTTAACATAATAAGTTATGTACATTTCTAAATATTAATTTAACTTAAGCAAACATCGATATTAAAATAAATATATAATAATAAATCCGTCACAAATGGAAGAGAGCTAGTCAACTTTTGGGATTTGACCGTCACTTTCATAGCGAACACAAAGTCCCAAAATGTAGAGAACGGTTTCTGAGGCAACGAGACACAAACCATGAATTTTCGGATTCACAGACAGGGAACGAAAACTAAGCCGCACCCTGACCATATAACGAACTATGTGTCCTTTGTCGCCCCTACAAATACATAAATTTATCAGTAAGTACGATTCAATAGCCTAATAACTGTGTAGATTTTGGTTTAAGGTGGAAAATGTAGTTTAAGAAATAAGGACCAAAACACTAAATTAAAGCAGTGGCTTTAAGAATGATAAGTACAGCTAAAGTTGTGGAATTTTGGTTTTTAATTGATGTCATTTTATCTTTACCTGTACTTGTATATTTAGTATTTTAGATATTGATAAATTAATGTTGGTTTATGACTTATGTAAAACATGTCTTATTTCTTTACTAATTTTAGGGTAAAAAAAACTTTAACTTAACTGCTATCTCTCCAAATCCATACAGACTTTTATTTCATGCGCTCTAATAACAGCGTATATATATTTGTTACAGAGGTTTTAAATACATTTCAAATATTTTAATGGTGATTATACATAAAGAAGTAATTAAAATACAATTACCTAATCATTTCTCACGAATTAATTTGCATTTTCGTGAAACATATTATTCGTTTCATGTTCCAAAGCTAATGGAATTGTTTTTCACTCGCATATTTCTTAGTTTATTACTTCGATTTCCATAATCAGTTTTCATGTTAATCAATAACATAAGAATAAGCTTTGAACATTATGTTTTGGCAGACAACTATATCTATATAAGCGAAATCTGTTGTACGTTTGTCCACTAACTCCTCGCATATTATTTGTCCAATCTCCACCAAATTTGGTATGGTGATTCCTACAGTCCCCAGAAGTAACATGAAGGGGTCAAAATTATGTCTGTCTATCTGTCACGCCAATAAATTTGAGCATATAATAGTTAGATTAGATTTGAGGGTAGGTTGATAGAGATCGTGATGAGTAATAAAATCGATTCGGGTGTACGCGCGCCCCACCTTGGTATTGCTGGCGCATTAAATAACAATAATTGGCTGGAATTCCCCATTTCGTTTGCTTGATTGTCAAGGGGACACATTGACGCAACATTACAAAATTTTGTCCAATCGGAACCCATTGTTACAACTCCATAATAACCGGCATGGGGAAGCCGCAGCATATTTCAATTTTGAAAATGCCCAAGTTGAAGAGCACTTCATCAGCTTATCAGGCTAACAAAGCTAAAACCAAGAAAACACTCCAAAGAGGAATCCCAGAAATCTATATATATATATGTGTGTGTGTGTGTGTGTGTATAAAGGAAATTCTATGTTTATTTGTCCGCTAACTCCTCGCACGCTATTTGACCAATCTCCACGAAAATGGAGATGCAGATTTAGCTATTGATCATGGTCGGACTGTTAATGGTGACATTCATATAGTGAGTGGTATTTACCATCATGTCCCTACAATTTCGTTTCTGGGGGTACCAGAATACATTTGTGATAATATATTGCTGAAGAAGTTAGGTTAATTTGACTGCAAGAAAAGGGGGCCTATTGTATGGAAGCGAGACACTGGCGTTTATCTAGGTACGAGACATGTCCGGGTTGTGTTTAAAACTTCTTTGCCATATTTGGTGACGCTCCTTTAGTCCTTGAACAGGTCGGTGTTTGTGCCGGTGAAACATGATACATCTATAACATCGCACTAGTGGGAATTCTGGCAACATATGATCTTCACAAAGACACAGGTTGCAGTTACGACGTTGTTGCGTGACTGTTTTGTACCGACGTATCTAAACTACCGGCCACCCCTCGAAAGGGAACGACGAATGATTTAGTGAGTGTTGGAGAAGTAATGATTGTTTCTTCTAATGCAAGTGCTACCCTAGTTGCGAAAGAGATGGGGCCTGTTTACGAACCTGTGTCTGAGGGGAGAAGATTTAATAGAGTCGGACAATCTGAATGGTGCTCCTAAACGGTATGATGAGTTTCCGGTATTACCTATGAAGGTTGATGGTTACGTACGACATGAGGACCGCCGCACGTCCTGCGCCTATCTCACGGCCAAATGATTCACGACCTGATGACTGTTCAGCAACCCTCCCATAGACTTTGGATTCGCGTATGGACACGAACGTTTCGTTAAACACACAGTCGCCTAGAAAGCATAAGATGAAGGCTCGAACATCGGAACTTAAGAACAAAGTTTAATTTCTAATTTCATTTAAAATTTGGTGTTCTCAATTGTAATGGCTTGAGATGTTTAAATAAATTATGTATTATTTTCTTTTTATATTATCAACGCCGATTTTCCATTGTTTTCAAGATACTTTTTTTTTCTTTTTATATTATCAACGCCGATTTTCCATTGTTTTCAAGATACCTTTTTTTTCTTTTTATATTATCAACGCCGATTTTCCATTGTTTTCAAGATACTTTTTTCTTTTTACCGATGACTCTATTTCTACTTTGCCACGTTGGTGGCATGGCTCATTTTATTTAGCTAATGCTTCTGGTAGACAAAGAGTAACCACTTTTGTTGATAAAATTTTGTCTCGGTATACTTCATTATATTTATATGGTAATAGTGTACCTATTATAGCTGTTAAATGTACTATTTCTGATTATACTTTTGTCTTAATTAATATCTATGCGCCTAGCAATGATGCCGACCGTCGCCAATATTTTGATTATTTACTACCTGTAGATGTTGATATTATTCGTGTTGGTGATTTTAATTATATATCTGATGTTTCTCTAGAAAATTTTCCGGTTCGAGTTAGCAGTGAAGTCAAGCCGTCAACTGTTTCTTCATTGGTTGCAAATTTTTCACTTTTGGACGTTTTTCGTTTTTTATTTGGTTCCCCATGGCAGTTTACTCGGGGTCAATTTGTTGCTGGTGAATTAAGACAGTCCCGAATTGATAAAGTTCTTAGTTACACATTCTTGCAACGTTATGTTTCTAATTTTACTCAATTATGGTTTCCTCAGAGTAGTCATTTTCAGTTTCGTGCGGTTGTTCGTGGATATTGGCATTTCAATAATAATTTTTTGTTAGATGATTTGTTTGTTAATACTATATCCAGTAGGAAGTGGAAGGAATATAGTACTGATCTTTGTACTTGGTATGTCAAACTTAAGGGGGGAGATTGTACGATTATCTCAGATTTTTGGTAACCGGGGGACGAGGAAGCGTTCTTCCCGGCGGTTTTTATTAGAACGTGAGTTATGGCTTTTGGGGAATTGCCCTTCTCGCTCTCATTTACGATTGTATGATCTGCCGGCTGAACATGAGAGTTTTGATTTTGTTGAGGGAATAATATTACGTTCTCGTATTCATTGGGCGGGCGGAGGAGGACGAACCGTCGACTAAATATTTTTTATGTTCTGAACATCATCGTCAATGATTGTTTGTTTGTTTTGAATTTCGCGTAAAGTTACATGAGGGCTATCTGCGCTAGCAGTCCCTAATTTAGCAGTGTAAGACTAGAGGGAAGGCAGCTAGTCATCACCACCTACAGCCAACTCTTGGGCTACTCTTTTACCAACGAATAGTGGGATTGACCGTCACATTATAACGCACCCACGGCTGAAAGGGCGAGCATATTTGGTGGGGTAGGGATTCGAACCCGCGACCCTCAGATTGCGAGTCGAGTGCCCTAACCATCTGGCCATGCCGGGCCCATCGTCAATGAAAGCTGTAAATTGGGAGTTTGTTTAATGGGGATGGGGCGTTGGTGCATAGTCACAGTGAGATAGGACAGGTTCTGTTTAAGTATTATTCAGAGTTGTATCGAGACGAGGGGTGGATGTTTCGTCTTTACAGTATGTTCTTTCATATGTTGATAAGTTTCTTAGTGATGATGATCAAATTCGTGATACTGATATTACTGCTGACGAGGTTTTATCAGCCGTTTCTGGGAGGGATTGTAAAAACCTCTAGGTGTGAACGGTTTTACTTCTGAAAATTTTCGAATGTTTTTACCTCTTTTTATTGATGATTTTGTAGGTGTACTTCATTGTTTATTGTAAAGCATGAGGTAAGTTGTTATAACTCCTATACCTAAAGGTGGTGAAAGACGTTTCGTTCCTAATGTTTGCCATATTACCTTGTTGAATGTCAATTACTAAATTTTGGGAAGTGTCTTGGCGAAGCGCCTTTCTAGATTCTATTGTTCCAATAGATCAAACTGGGTGTATTTTGGATCGAGATGTTGTGGAAGTACCGACTTCGCTAAAGCTGTTGATGGATTTTCTGAAGGTCCATGGTTGGGGTGTTACTTAAGTTAAATCAAATGAAGGCACTTGATAGGATTGAACGGGAATATTTATCTACCATGTTTCAACAGATTGGTTTTCATCCCCAGTTTTTACGTTGGATACACATTTGTTATAACGATGTTGTCAATATAGTGAAATATAGTTGATTTTTAAACGGATTTTTTTTTCCAATTGCTAATAGCATACGTCAGGGAAGTCCCTTGTCTGCACTCTTATACATGGTTTGTGCTGAATTTTTGCGTAATATGTTTATTCATTGTAAGTCTATTTTGGGTTATTCTGTTTTCTCTTTCAAAAGTTATTTATCAACTTGCTGATGACACGACTTTAACTCTAGGTGATACGGCTTCTTTATTTTATGTTCAAGAAACTTGTGAGGTTGCTGGTAAGGCTTCTGGTGGTCGAATTAACTATGAAAAGAGCAGTAGGTTGTAGATGGGTAGTTGGGTTAGGAGGTCTGATGCTGTTCTTGAGGGCTTTAGGATAGGTAATGATAGTCCGCGTATCTTGGGTATAGTTTTTTGTGGCAGTCCTGAGATGATGACTTATTTTAATTGGTCAGTAGGGGGGGGGGCTCAAATCACTTTTTGGCACTGTCGAGATTTGTCTCTGCGGGGTTGTTAATTCTTTTGTAACGACTTTGATTTGGTTTCCAGTTAAAATGTTGCCTTTGTCGGATAGTTGGTGTGACAGTTTCCGTAGGGCTATTTTGACATTTATTTGTGATGATGGGGACGATATTCATAAACTTCGGTATAATATCTTAACACGCCATTAATCCATTCAATTAATATTAAACTTCAGGAAAATATAATAATTATTGCTGAATTGAATGACAACTTCTAATTGGTATTGGAAAAGTGATTGTACAATCATTTACATTGTTTTGTTTAAAAATCGCCTACATTAGTTATTTTCGCTAAATAACTTTTACTGGCATTACTTTTAATCGTTGAGGTGTTGCGTGTCTTCACCGGAAGGCAAGTTCACACACGCCTACTTGGATCTGGGGTATCCGAGGCCACTCAGAAGTTTGAGTTCGATTTTAAAATCCATGAAAATTTGAAGTTTACTACATGGACAAAAAAAACTTTAATGTTTGGAGTATCTATTAGGCAATATTATAGCTTAATTTGCAGAGTCTGTACTTGTATTTAAATTAAAATATAGCTTGTGCTTTAGTACAGAATTAGGAAAATATTTATTTTCTCTATTCTTGCGATCCAACACTGGGATCGATGTTCAATATGATCAATAATATTTAATACTGTTATTTGAAATAAATCGTTGTATTTATATCAATATAATAGTTACATGTAGTATATGGGACGTATAGACAGATCTTTTATCTAATTGACATATTCATAACGTATTTGGTTATTAGTGATAATGCTTTTTTTTTTCTAAGTGAAATCGATACTTTCCAAGTAAAAATAAAAACGTATGTCTCATAACTTCCTTTGTTGTTACATTTTTATTAGTGTGACTTTGAGAAGTGTGTCAGACTTCTGTTTAATACAATCGGACAACGTTTTACTTTGAATAGGCTATTTTGTTTGATATTTTCATGAAAATCGAAGCAACCTAACAGATATACGAAATGAATGAGAAATAAAAATACTAGTACTATATTTGTTCCACATAAATTAATCGCTATAAGTGTAAGATAACATAATGTAGCTAAGTGCAAAATATATTGTAATTCATATGGTATAGAATTACTAAGCAAAAACTATTTTCAGGTTTTCCATCAATATAATGGAATGTTCGCTGTGATTACTTACAATGAGTGTTTATGAAATGACGTGATTTAAATGGCGTATAGACTACGTTCAGTGTGCAATTAAGATAGTAAGCACTACATTCTATTTCAACCAAATGTTATAAATTAATATGCGAAGTGGTTCTGTCAGAAGCCTTTATCTGTTGAAGCATTCGGAGTTTCGTTAACACACAGTACACATGTACTTATACTGTTATTTATGCATGGGAAACTTTGTGAAATAAGTATTCTCTATTGAATATAAACACGTTTTGGTCAGAGTTTATTTGAACTATTTTACATTACAAGATGACTAGCACAGTATATAACTTTTAAGACTTCTTAGACTTTACAAGCGGTGAAGCGTCGTCCGTGCATTAGGTGGAAGAATACAGGCACTCTGAAATTACTTAGAATACCTAAGTAACAAATGTTGTTTACCAAAGCGCTAAATGAAATTAATAACCGTTTTAACTGAAAGAAACAGTGTCCAATTCTTTAGTATGCAGTAGAGTAAGTTCTTTAAGTAGTCATATATTTGTGGAGCAGAAAGGCTGATGTGTACGTGTATGTATTTCTTTTCATTCCATTCATTGTTCAGCTTAAGATGTTTAATGGGACTACTATATAGTTTAAACTAAATGCATAACTTATACAGACTGTTGTTGAAATTAATAGTTTTATATAGACACAAAGACGAAAGGACAGATAGGCGCAAAAGAAAATTCATATCGATTTTCTTAAATCCAAGCAGTGTCCTTTTCAACGCATATTAAAATTTTCAAGTAAAACCATATTCATAGATTTTATAAATTACTAAGTTGTGAAACATTCACAATCGAATATTAAACTACCGTTTCGAAATGTTTTTAAAATTACCTTATGTCTGATATAAGTATTTTGTTAGTTTATATTAATTTTGTCCTACATGTTGTTTGATAATAATTAAATATGGCCGAGTACATGTGTTTTGTAACTTTTTTTTCTTCCGCACATCAAGTAAGTGACATAAGTAGGCTTAACCAAAATGGATAAAGTATAGGAAATACTTAAAGGCATAGGTATACTTAACCAAAACGAGTAAAGTATAGGAAATACTTAAAGGCATAGGTATACTTAACCAAAACGAGTAAAGTATAGGAAATAATTAGTGGCATAAGTAGGCTTAACCAAAATGGATAAAGTATAGGAAATAATTAATGGCATAAATAGACTTAACCAAAATGGATAAAAGTATAGGAAATGATTAACGATTTGTTTCTACAGACAAAGCTTGGGATTCTAGAAAAAAAACATCTTCAGAAACCGCTGTGGTACAATGAAATCAAAATCAAAAATTTAATAATATTCACAACGTTTCGGGGTAGGACGCCCTTCAAGAAACGTTGTTAACTGTAAAACACCTATTTAACATTAGCCATTTTTCGTGGTATAAGTTTTGAAAGCTTGAAATTCTGGTGCTTGTGTATTATAGGTATTAAAAGTTATTTTAGAAAGACGTCACTACTAAAGAACATAATTATTTGTCACTAGATCATTGCTTTCTTACATTAAATTAATTAGTTGCACTATTGTTGTCTTGCTTTTTTTTTCTAATACTACAGTCAACTGACCCTACTTTGTTGTGATTACTACTGTTGCGAGATTCATAGAACATAGGCTTATAAACATAGATTGTGTGGTCTAATTAGTTTCGTATTTAAGCAATAGTCTGTTTGAGACGTCAGAGTCTATTAAACTACACATCCACATCAGTATTCATCACTCTTTATATACATAACACACACACGTATATATATAATACATTCGTTGCATATCAATGCATATACCCTAAGCTTGTGCATACAAAATAAATTAATAAAAATTTGACTAAAATTACATCCAGTTTTTATTTTCACCACAACGCAAGATATGGTGAATAATAGCTGAAAAGTCTTGTATTAGGTAAAATATATGTCATGGTGCGATTACACAAGCCAACGGATTTTCCATAATTCAGATACGCAGATTGGAAAATAATATTCATTTTTTCTATCACGTAAGGATTTGTTTACAAATCGAGGAGAAAAAACAACAACTCTTACCTAGATCAAATTACACAGGCCTGTGATGGTTTTATTGTCTTGAAATTGTTACATGCTATACAGTAATTCCTGTACGCTGAACCTGAAAATGATATCCATTTTTCTCCATCGTGTACAGAATTTTCACAAGACGTTATATGTACTTTTACATAAATAAATCATTTCCATCGAAATCGGGTCACATTTTGTTATGTATAAAATGTTGAGAACCACTGGCTATAGATTTTTCTAGACCAATCGTGACGTGAGAGTCTTATCGATCGTTCTAGAACCCACGAGAAACACATCGCGAGTATATAAACGGTTAACAGGCCGCATGACGTGTCATTTCTGGATGGTATTTGCTTGTGCGTGCACTTTGACAACATTTTTTCTTTTCAATATTATTTATTCGTCGCTACGGCAACAAGAGGTTGTGTAAATGACCCAAATTCGTGTTTCGATCCCTTTGATGTGCAGAGCACAGAAACTCATTATAAATCTTTGCCCTTAACAACAAACAAACAAATCTGAAAAGTGAAGATCGAGACTGCTAACCAGTGTTGGACATCATAGCAACAAGGAAAACAAATGTAAGGCCAGTGTACATCAACAATCTGGTTATAGTTGCGAAACTTGTTCAAATTCATTCATTTTAATTAATGGATTTTCAAAATAACCCTATCGGCCCGGGTACACTTTACTGCACATGACACAAAGTTTTAGTGTCTTACATTCGAAATTTTATTAAACTAATTTTTGTTTATGTTATACTAATTAGAATACCATAAAATCTTAGCTAATAATCCATATTTTAATAGTATACAAGTTTTAAGTTCTTATTTCTAAAAGGAAATATATTAAAAAATCCTGAATTTCCACTAGTGCGACACACGTGACACATTTCGTTTTAGCATGTCATCATCCCTATTTTATCCATCACCCCTCGAAAATGTACGAAATTAAACGTAAAATACTATCTATAAGATCATTATTGCTCAAACAGACCATAATATTTATAGCCTTCAATTTTGTGTGGTTACAGAGCTTTCGAATAGAAAATCAGACCCCTCCTGCTACACACACTTGTCACATCCTCTCTTTCACAACTCGTTGATAGTTCTCT
>NW_013667131.1:177752-180312 GCF_000517525.1 Limulus polyphemus
TAGTGAATAGGCGGGAGTTTCGCAATACATATTTAACAGTTTAACTTATGTACATTTCTAAATATAAATTTAATTTAAAAAAATCGATATTAAAATAAATATAGAATAATAAATCCGTCTCAGTAGATATATGTCATCTAAATAAACATTTTAGATTAATCGAGCGATAGCTGTTTAGTACCAATAAAAGACAGATACTGTACGTGTATAAAAACAATGTGTTTGATAAAGTATCCATACTTATCACAATCGAGAAGAAATTAGGATATAAAATGCGTTACTTCTCCAGTTTACGATCGTGACTCAATATTATTGAGAGATTAAAGCTTTAAAGTATGCGTTTATTAAAATAGAAAATCTTATTTACGGCCATATTTGAAAACAATCTTAGCTAAATATTTTCATTAATATCATTAATTTATAGAAATTATACATTTTTGTCGATTATTTTGAATTGATATTAATTACAAAAGTATATATGCTACTGACATCTTTCTTTATCACTTATATAAAATATTTTAATAAAACATTTGTATATTTGTATATTATAATTTTCATAACCAGTAAAATTAAAGTTCCATTTGAACACTAAAGTATTAGTCTGAGAAAAAGTAAGCGGATGTTGATGAATTCAAGAAATTGGATTGCATTTAGTTGCATAGTGCATAATTCATCGCTTGTGAGTTTAAAAACAAAACAATACAGACAGAGAAAAATAATGCTATCATGTTCATTATCATGCGAGGAAATGTATAAGGCCACAAAATAACAACGTCCTTATTATAAAACAAATATGTTTAAATTTAATAAACAATTGTTTAGGTGTATTTATACAGGTTTGTATCGAAAAGTCACGACAAACAACAATATGCAGCCTCTGAGATATTAAAAATACTTGCAATACGCGTACACTTTTAACAAAACAATTATTGAGTCCTGTCCCTCGTTTTAAACTATTAACTACAGTGCAGTTATGTACCGATTTATTTTATTTTATATGATGTCATTAATATATATTATTGTGTATATATATAAATATACAAGTGATTTCCTTTTTTCTGTTCACCAAATTCCAAATATGTTTAGTATATTTATTTTGTATAAAAATATTCTTCATTATTGAATTCATGTAGCAAAGTCTATATAATAAGTATTATAAATATAAATATTATATAATAAGTATTATTTGGTTATATATGTGATAAGAGC
Source organism: Limulus polyphemus (assembly GCF_000517525.1). Classification (NCBI taxonomy): domain Eukaryota; kingdom Metazoa; phylum Arthropoda; class Merostomata; order Xiphosura; family Limulidae; genus Limulus; species Limulus polyphemus. The sequence continues at coordinate 178,962 of NW_013667131.1, forward strand.
GATACACATTCCTATGAATCTATGGATTTTTTGTGAAGAAGTGAAAACAATAAAAGGACTTATTCGATTTTGTACTTCGCTGACCAAACAAATTCTTTAATCAACCAAGTTATAGCGTGTCGAAAACAGTAGCTTTCAGTATTCACTTCATTGGTTACCTATTAGAAGCGGGGTGTCCCGCAAAACCCCCAACAACGCCAATCGCCTTGTAAACCTTTTAATATATTTTTTCGAATATTCACACGATCAATCGCTTTTGATTTTGTTAGTATTTATGTCTAATACTGCAACACCCAAGTTGTATGAAAGTATTTATTATGCAAGGTTTTAAATATACTTTTCTTTCAATGGTGTCCTAAGAAAAATGAAATACATGTATAAGAGAAAAGCAGAAAGTAAAAAAAGAAAAAAAATATATATACATGCTCTTATTAGCAATTTTTTTTCCCTAGGTATAAGTTACTAAGAGCCCCCAGTGGTACAGCGGTATGTCTGCGGATTTACAACTCTAGAAACCGGGTTTCGATATCCGGGGTGAGCAGAGCACAGATAACCCATTATGTAGCTTTGTGCTTAATTCCAAACAACCAAACTAAGTTACTAAGACTGCTGCCCCCCAGTGGCAAGGCGGTATGTCTGCGGACTTACAACGCTAGAATCCGGGTTTCGACACCCATGGTGGGCAGAGCACAGATAACCCATTGTGTAGCTTTGTGCTTAATTACAAATAAACAAATTAAGACTGGTTTCTTCATTTACTGTAACCTTAGACTTTAATTTTGTTCTAAGAAAGGGGAATGTCATTCGCGATGAAAGAAATAGTTATCCCAGTACTCTGGGCTCAGAAAAAACTGGCGATATAATCAGGATTTTTTTAGGGTTAAAATATATCTTATAGACGTCAACAAGTACAACCGTTTATTTTTCTACGATAGAAGTTCCAAAACACAAATGAGTAAAATTTAGCAATTGCAAACAGAAACAAAGATTTATTCAATAAGTAAGGAAGAATTTAATTGATATTGTATATTATTAATTGTTTTCCACAATGAATCCTCAGAAAATTACTAATTTTACTTCTATTGAGAATCTATTAAATCTGTATTTTGGCATATGCAGTAAGTAAAAGGATATAACTGTGTGATGCAACATTATATTCTTTTTGTCCTTTGATGTGTTGAAGTACCAGATAAATTTATTTAGTTCCAGCACTTACAGAAAATTAGCAGCGATTCTTTTATTATACAAAGTTATTGTTTGTTTGTTTGATTGTTTTGGAATTTCGCGCAAAGCTACACGAGGGCTATCTGCGCTAGCCGTCCCTAATTTAGCAGTGTAAGACTAGAGGGAA
>NW_013667131.1:181106-193033 GCF_000517525.1 Limulus polyphemus
TTTCCAATTACTGAACGAAAGCACAATATTTAGCGTTTTCTTGATTTACGAGAAACATAATTTGTGGCATACAACTCACTGTTACATCATGATGTTAACAGGAAAAGCTTTGTATTTGTAACATTGGAATTGCGATGCTTCGTTGGCGATTCCTCCCATTCAGACAAACTTTACTGAAACAAGTATTACTATCATTTTTTTATTATATATCAAAACATCTTATTTCTGTTGATGCTCGTTAAGTTACATTTGTTGTTACGTTCAGAAAATAAAATTAAGACTAAATAAACGTAAAATATTTGAACATATTACTTTAACTTGACATATGCTTTAATCATCAATCAACACCATTTGTTTTTAACAAATAAGAAAGGTGTTCCAGATAGTAAATGCCCTTTATGAAAGCTGTCTTACTGTACAAGAAATATAGGTGTATGTTTTAAAAAAAGTGATCTTATTTGTTTTCTAGTGTTGTACTTACGCTGCTAGTGATTGTCTGTTTGTAGAAGAAATATAGGTGTATGTTTTAAAAAAGTGAACTTATTTGTTTTCTAGTGTTGTACTTACTCTGCTATTGATTGCCTGTTTGCATAATTTAATGTGCCAATCTACTTACTATAGATCTTTGATACACTTGATTCATTTACAATAATTTATTAAACTTCGGAAGAAACACGGGTTACTTATGGCTTCCTTTCTTAAATGGTTAAGAACTTACACATACGTAACTTGTCTTACTTTGTCTGTCCGTCAATAACTTAATCTCCCCTTTACAGCTCTCACCTCTCAAAATCGTTGCCAAACTGTAAACTATATAAATAATTCAGATTAATCATATTAATTTGACATAGTAATTTAGAGTCTGGCCTTCTTTTTTATTTTACAGGTAAAAAATTAGTGGATGTCACTTAATTTCTTAAAAACTTGGTTGATGATCGTTTAATAACGTTTATGTCATCTTCAAATGTAGTATGTTCAGCAGATTTAAGAATAAAATAAATCTGTTTTAAAAATAGATGAAATAAAATTGAAGTTAAATTTGCATCGTATCATAGGATAAAAAGTAAACTATTCAAAATTAATCATATTAATTTTATTCAGTGAGTTTATTATGTTCGGGAAAATTATGTTATGGTCTTTAACCGAAGCTTGTGTATAATTTCTGTAATTAGTATATAAAGTGGTTATATCTTTTGAAAGTATTTTATTAATACATTCTTGCAACGTCGAATGGTCGGGTATTTAGTGGCAAACTCATTTCATATGTGACTTGATGACTTTTTCAAATGTTATATACTTGTAAAGACAGGCCCTAAAATATTTCACGAACAATGTATTTAATCCCAAACAAAATTGAATGTATTATTAATATAAAGTACTGGATTTAATGTTCTTGTTTTGTATTTGAATACATTTTATTTTTATTTTTTTGCTTGTTCGTTTATAAACTTTTCGTGCAAAACTGTACACGTGTTATCTGAAATAGCCATCCCTAGTATTGTTTGCTCTTTTTGAGTATAAAACTATGTAATGGGCTATCTGGCATGTGCACACATCGGGTATATAGCACTCAAGCCTATCGCTTATCCACCTGTGAGCCCTTAATTTTAAACTGGTAATATAGAGGGAAACAATTAGTCAACAGCTCCCATTACCAATTCCTAATCTTTTCTTTATTATTGCCAGAATAATGGAATTTGTTTGCCATTCTTATGGCGCACCCACGGCCTCAACGAGCAAGGCGTGTGTCAACGGCAACAAGATGCGAATCATGAACCCTCTGTTTCATAGACTGGGCACCCTATGGTCTACCTATGCTAGGCCCATTGTATACATATTTATCGTAAAGTTTTCAAGTTATTCATCACTGCATGCTTTCAATAAGCTAGGAAGAAATATAATATTCTGCTGCATATATTTTCCTGACGATTCTGTTTATATTACTATCTATTATTGTGAAAGAACTAAAAGAAAAATACAATTTGCACAAAATGAAATTTATGTGTTTTACTATCATTATCTATCGTTATGAGATCGCAAAGCGATTGTTTTAATTCACATAGTAGATAGCTCCTTTCATTGCTACATCAAATTAAGCTAACTCTAATTTACGAGTTTGACTACATTAAATACGCTTAATTTAGGTTTTAGGTAAGTTAATGATAAACCTAACGATGGCTTATCGCACTTAAATCTTGAAATCTTGCAACAATACGAAAAAGATGAATAGTGTGGTTCTTAAAATATTTCCATATTTTTTAATATCGAGAAATATTTCTATTTTCAGAACATGGAAGTGTTTTAAACGTAAGTGTTTCAGTACTTAACATAAAAAAAATATTTCCATTGAATCTTTTTAGCCCTAAAATATCTAATGTCTATAATTCAATGTCAATGTATTACGTCAACGCGATAGGTTGAATAAAACAACTATACATAATATAGTTTTTGATAACTTTGTTAACTTGTTTAATATAATTATTTATCAAACGTAACTAAATCCTAGAAAATAATTGTCTTTGAACTTGAATACTAAATAACTCTACTATTGATCTGTGTAGTAGATTAATAAAAATCTGCGCAGTCATTTTAATATTATCGTTATATTGGTATGTGATGATGCTATAAAAACATAAAATGAAAGCTAATGGAGTTATTTCATAGGAAAATGTAATCTCCCAGCATCATATTTCAGATTCCATTTTTTGTAAGTATCTAATACAAATATTTTTATACATATATAGTATTACTTTTTTGAAATATACATTAATGATTTATTAAATTAACTGCCAATATTAACAAAGTGACATTAGTCTAGTTTTATTTTATTAAATGATTGGTGTTTTTATTTGTCATAGTACACTTTATATTAATTTATATGCATCGTGTATCTACTGTGTTTATAGATATATTTAAGATTTTACTCTTCTTAAAATACTTGGCGTCATGTCATTAACATACTGTTGATCATGATATAGTACAACTATTAAAGATAAGGTGTTGATTTTATGACCACTTTGTTGATTAGTATCTATATTAATTGATAGTTCTATAGATTTATGTTTTTAACATATTTATTAATATTTGTTACTCCCAATTTCTGAACTTGGGAAAACTGAATGAAATCAATAATTAACAATATTCGCTCGTTATATTTGAAACCTATAGTCTTATCTTTGAAAAAGTGATATAATGAAATTTAATCGGTTCTATAATGAAGAAAATCAAGAAATATAGAAAACTTCAAACTCATGAAATAACGTAATAACCTGTACATAACAGTAATTAATTACGTTGCTGTTAAATATTTAATAATATCATAAACAGAGAGTAATAATACTTCTTATTTTAACATTGATTAGTGATGTAGCTAGATTCAAAACTACTTCATGCTTCAGTGACTTCAGAAAATGTTTAGTTACAATTAACTTATACTATTTATAACTTTATGAGATTACAATTTGTTCTTTTTTTCAGATTTTTATATGTATAAGTATGTCCGTTTTCCTTAGTTTAGAATGTTCTCAAAAATCCAATTTTAAGGAAATATAGAGGTTTATATTCACAAACTTTGATGATATGATATTATTTAAATAGAAGCAGGTCGTGCGTATTTAAGTTGATTTTGCTTCATATTTAAGTTGATTTTACTACATATTTAAGTTGATTTTACAGTAACAATTCTTCTCATTTCTGATGTTCATGGGACAGTGTTTCCCTTGAACTTTTATATGTGAATATGTTTGGTTTCTGATACTGCTTTATTCATCTATTTTTTTTTTAAATCACTACAAATGCTCATCTATTTCAAATTAGCAGTTCCTTTGTAAAATAACTAGCTGAAGTACCCATCTGTTGGATAGGAAATTGTGCTTCAATTTTGTTTCTTCACATTATTATAAAGTATAATAAAAAAAATACATAAGGGGACCAATTCTGAAATAAAAAAAAATACTGTTTTTAAGAATTTTATCTATATGAAATTAGATGGGGAGTCCAACCCCCTATGACCTTCCGCATGTCAGCCCGTATCACTGTGTCAAGTTGTGCTGATTTGGTTCTTTTTTTTTCTTTCTGAAATTTGAGGGGGGGGGTGTCCAAAACCCCAGGACTTTCCTCGTGTCATCTTGTATCACTGTGTCAAGTTGGGTGCTGATTGATCAAGAAATGTGGAAATGTATCAGGAAGAGATGGCCGAAAGATGCGAATAGACAGACACAAACTTAGCTTTATATAATATAAAAACAAATATATTCCGTGAAGAGTATGTTTTTCCACTTGTCTCATATAAATATAGAAATGTGACAATAAAATTGGTGCTTAATAGTTTTGTATATTAAGATCATCCGCATCGTATAAATTTTAACAAAATATATTGGTTTAATACATGAAAAAAGAAAACCGGGATGTTATTTAATCTGCTGAAGTGCAAACTAGAGTACTTGGTATATATTAAATTTGATTCACAAAGAAAAAATATACTAATTCTCTCAAATTTTCATTTTTCCGAGTTGTACAAAGTGACCTTTATCTTTGAGTTGTTAACCCCCATTGTATAATGTATTATACAGAAAAGAATTAAGCGTTAGGTTCAGTGTTAAGAGCTAAATTCATTATCTGGAAATCTAATAAAATCCTAGATGAAAAAACATAAAACAGGTATGATAAAGATTAAAAACAAGAATATAATGCAGGTTTACATTCGAAATAATTCATTTAAATATATGCTTTAAAAATATAACAATAACAAGCATGTAGACTAATTTCCAAAAGTTATTTAAAGTTTGTACATAAACTAATATAAGCCTTACTGTTTTGGAATTTTCACTTTTCCACTTATTTTCTTATCCCGAAAACAAATTTTACGACAGATTACCCTTATCATGTACAAAGTGATGAGAAATTATCAGAGTATGTAATCTAATATCCGCCAGCCTTGAGAATAAAATCAATATTATGTACTTTATATGGAAACTAAAATCGTCCAGGAGTTTAGAATGGCCAGATAACTGTGGATTCATATACTATTTCCAATATGATTCGAATCATCTGGTATAAAACAAGAGGCATATTATTAATTCTTTGGCCTGAAATATAATCTGTTTCCTGCTTAATTTGTAAATTCGTAATTTAATTTTACAAAATATTTCATCTTCTGAATTCAGACAACCATGGAAAAAATCACATAAAAATATTTAACTGCGTTATAAGAATGTTCAGTTTTCTTGAATGTATTTTCTTTTACTTTGCTTACATAGTATAATTTCTGTTATTTCCTATGTAGCAAATGCATGGTCCGACAAATTTTGTAACAGTTCACTTTCAATATTTGATTGTTTAATTACTTGCTTGAGTGAATAAGTGCTCTAGTGTTAATTAAATCAGTTTCGCTATAACGTGCATCAGATGTTTCATTAACTAATAACTTATTAAATATTAATGATCAGAACTTGTGTAATGTTTAAAATCTAATACTTGATTAGAATATAAAGTTTCATATTAAAACTTTAAAACTCTCTAACTGTTTGAAGCCTTTTATCTCATCTTCAGATAGAATTGAAACATGTAGAAATAGAAGCCTTTAATAAATATCTTTTAACTGTGTAAATATGAAATTCTGAATTTTGATTATTTATTAGATTTATCTTGATATCGTATAAGATATGCTAAATGATTAAAACCCTATAACCCGAGCGCTTTCGAAAGGTGGACCTTTATTATTTACCCCTATAGGGTTTTTATCAGCTTTTATCAAGACTCCTTGAACCTACGTGTTTTCTGACATCATGAGTATAAGTTATGCTCTTTCCCAAGTTCTATGAAACTATCAGTTTATGCAAAAGCCTTTGAAGAGGATTAACAGTAAAGTATCAATTTGCACGTAAACGACCTGGTAGGGTACAAACATTACCTTAAGTGATAATCTGTGCTAAAGAATATTATACTAATCATAGAAAATATATAACACTAACGAAGATACTGGAATTGACAATAGTGTAGTTTTCTAGAATTGTCAAAGCAAAATCACATCAAATTATATTTCCCGAATAATATTTGAATCAGAATTTAAAAGTTGCAACTAAATCTTGATAGCAATTCTCAATTGTACCTATGAATGTATCTATGAAAACGTAGAGTACGTATTTTAAACAATCTTTCACATGTACATGACAATTTTCATGTATATCCGTAGGCCCAGTTTCGAGACTTCCCAAAGCCATTTTGGGCCACACTTTGGCTCAAATTTAAACATTTCCAAGAACTGGACTTAGTTTCTTGTTTTGAATTTCTCATTACACGTTTAATGCCAATTTTAATTTTTTAAACCTACGATACTTAAAAAAGTCTCCAAGTTTTAATTTCCTTGACCTTCTCCTCAGATACTTTTTGAAATATCTTCTTCATTTTTATTAAGTTTTATTAAGACATGTTGGCAAAATTATAAAAATGTTCAAAACCAAACAAAGATTTTAGAAATTGTCGTAGTGAACTTTCAAATCGGGCATTACGGATTAACTTATTAAACGGATTGACATTAAAATTGGTACCGAAGTGTAAATGTTCATTGAACACAAGTAATGGAAACGTTTCTGCGTTTATTGTTTCTCGTGAATTTTGATATCCGTGATATATTAAAATAGTTATAATAATAATACCCCTCTGTTTTAATACTTTATTACATACAGGTACTGTTTGATTAATAAAAACGCTTGCCTCATTTGCATTTATAAGCATGTGGCATAAAGTAATCACTATATACTTCTCGACGATATACGTCGGGGCATATTTAAACACGTTTACATCTACATACATCGTTATTTACATACAAACTGCACGTAAAATACGAATATGTATCTCTGTACATATTTACAGATGTAGATGCAATCTATATACACACACATATGCAAGAAAAATAATACAAATTAGAGTGATTAAATTTCCCTCTAACCTTTAATAAGTCAATCCTATTGATGTGGTGTGTCAGCCATAAATCTAGTATGTCTTCATAATGCTTAAGTCTACTTAGCCGGCTGATGACAAAATTAGTCGATTTGCAAATTTTGAAAATGTACTTTACGAAATTTACATATATAAACATAAATAATTAGAAAGAGACACACAGTACTGGAACTACTGATAAAAACAACGAACAGAATAAGGGTAAAATGCAAATATTATGATATTTGTCCCCGTCTGTCGTATGAAGATGAACTGCACAGGAGTACAATTACGTTTTCCTGTGGTTACGGAAACGCACAGGATGTTAACATTCACATCTGCATTTACAGCTGTGGCAAGATCTCTACTGTATTATTGCGTCTCACGTAATAAAATACTCTGAGGTATTAAACATCACACTTAAATAGTTTGGGTTCTCTACCTCGACCAACCCACCTAGTCTTTTCAGAGTTTCAGTGCAGCTCCTACTCAAACATTAAATTTAACCTTAAGCTCTCACATGGAGAAGCCATTATAAGCCAAAACTTTGGTTTCTACACATTTATCGTGTAGATTTCTCTCCTGTGAGCCACTGGTGCACTTGCCATACTACTGCTCTCTGTACGTTTTAGGGCAATTTGCTGGTGTGTGCTTTGAGCCCGTGGCTACACTGTAGTAAAGTTTAGTTTCATAAAATGAAGAGGAGCAATCCATAGTATTTGCATTTTATGCCCACTTGTTTCGACGTTTCCATAATTATTTATAGTATGTTATGAAGTTTCGTGTAAGAATCAATTGGGGTTGAAAGAGGTGAGAAAGCGGCTGACTTTTGGGCAGTCCATAAGGGATTAGGAGATTACAGCACTTAGTGATAAGAGAATTATTGGAGGGATCGGTCGTCTTTAGTGTTTAACCGCTGTGGAGTTTACTTAACCTCCTAAGATTATGAGTGTCATAATCTTAATGACGGAACTCAAGTGTGGAAAAGTCGAACAGAAAGAAACCTGTAGTGTTGGTTTTGGAAAAGAAATATAAAAGATAGGCGTTTAACAGAAGATGAAAAAAAGATGACCTAGAGATGTGACCGAGGACAGATAGAAATAGGCGAATGAAGAAATATGCTGCCAGTGAGAAATAAAAACCAAATTTTCTTATGTGTTATTGATATAGTAATTGACAGAAATCTGTTACGTTTAAATTTGGTATGAGTCAATTTCTGATTGAATTGACTAAAGTTGAAACGATCTACAAAAGAGTAGTTTGGTAACATCATGGTGTTAGAAATGGTCTATACCTCAATACAGTACGTTTAAATACTAACTGGACGTATCTCAGGTGAAACAAGGGATATCTTTATAACACCCTATCCATTATTTTATAATCAGTTAGAGCTAAATGGTTGATTGTTAAAAACAAAGTAACAAAAAGTATTCACATTATTGGTAATGAAATCAAAGGATTTTTAAGTCTTCCATTCCACAATACCTTCTCGTGATCTTTTTCTTCTCAGCAGTGATAAAATACATTTATCTTTTTTGAGCAAATTAGGTATTTTCAAGTATAATTTCACCCACACCTTAATTATGTGAAAACTGTATAAATACAATACAATAACCACTCATTGTTCTGAACCCTTTCCTCCACCTCCATAATATGACAGGCGGTTCAAGACTGGCCAATAGCCTATGAGAATGGGTCTGACATTCTTGACGCACGCACATCAGCCAATAGAATATAAAGATACTTCCTGACGTAGGACATTACACTGATCAGTCCAACTTATAACTGGTAACGTGTTTTTTTGTTTTTTTTTTACCTTCTGGTACAGTATGGTTCAGTGTACCCAGCATTTGACGATCTGTCAATCTATCCATTAAACTGGCGTTATTTGATACAGCTAAGTTGTGTTGGTCGTTGATCTCGTATAAAGAGATTAATGTGTTTGCTGTGTTAAAGTATCTAAATGAGCATATGGTAACACTTTAAGTAGGATCACAAAACACAAATTAACTGTGTACTTGAAACTAAACCCCGATAACTTGTACTAACCCCACATAGTTGGTAAATCTGCATTGTACTTAAACTAAACACATAGCATATTTTATTCATACATGCTGGTAACAGCTTAATTAGACATGTGGTTGATTAGTACTTATAACAAGGTTTAAAAATAAGAAAAAGTCCCTCACAACAATTTGTAGACCATTATATAAGATTTAGATTAAATGATTGATGATTACATGGTAGTGGAACTTAGCACTTGCCAAAGCACAGGTCCGTCTCCCTGTAATAATGGAGTACCGTTGTCAATGTGCAATACAAGTAACTGTTTATTGAAATTCTGAAAGAAACAAACCGCAAATAGACCAACATAATATTTACGACTGATTCACAAGCAGTATCATTCAGGGCGGCTGCTCCCAAGATGGATGGTAGAAAGTAAAGGGAAATGTATGGTAATACTATCATCTGGATGTGTGCGAAGACATGCAGGGTAAAGCTAAATAAGGAAGCTGACAAGTTCTAAGAAGAAACTATTTTATTAAATCAAGCACATCTTTACTTGCAGAATATCGACCTCCTACGCACTAGTAAGATGGAAGGACAACCATGGAATAGTATTCATCTACATTCAGAGGGATGAGGCTGCTGGAAAACAAAGCACCGTATGGTGTCGCCACGAAAAGCAAAACATGGAGAATCAATAGGACAGTATATATAGTCAGAAAGCCACACTGTTAACCTTAGTAAAGTACATTTATTATACCTCCTGCGAAACAGCCATTATCTTTAGAAAGAGTCAATGCCTGTCTACTTAACTCTCGATGTTAAGTACTTAACTATGATAAAATTAATTTTATCGGACACTGATAACTTTAATATGGTGCAGTACCATACTTATTGATTATTAATAGCAAGGTGAAGGCTTATTAATATTTATACAATATTTTCAATTATGCACAGTGCATTTTTTATTGTTGTTGTTTTACATATCTCTCTGGCAAGCATATATATAAAACATTAAAAAGTCTTAGAACTATTTCTTACTCCGCCAAAAACCACTTGGATCTAGCTACCAAATACACATGTCCTATGATATATATTAGTTGGTTTTTATTTGGTTTCTCTAAAATATCACGGAAAATCTGAATTTGTATTTATGTCAAAACTATTAAAGCTATCTGCCACCATCCTTAATTTTAAACTATTGACCAGAGGGTGTGCAACCAGTTAGCAGCACTTTGCCATCCACCATCCTCGCAAAGGATCGACTGTCATTCTTATAATACACCCACAGCTGGAATATTTTGAGGTATCGCACCGATTCAACTCAGCTGGCCAGAACTCTACCATAGGGCCAACGTGAGCCTTTCCATTAGCAGTCAAGTTCATGAGTTAGATATAAATATTTTAAATTAATTAATACATTTAATCTATTTATTACCTTCTTTCATCCTTATATGACAATAAGAATATTTACAATGACATGCAGATACTTATGTTTTTAGGCTTGAAAATAACGAATTCAAGTATAGTAGACTATTTAAATCATAAGATTAACAAAAACACCTATATGTTTTAGATAACATATTGCATGCACTAAAATGTATTTAACATTAAAGAAATTTCTGATAGTGCTTATGATTTTTTGTAATTGAATCTTACCTACCGTATTTGCTCTCCTTCCTCCGCGGTGAACTAAACGATAAGTTAGAGGACTTTTAACGCTAAGAGTATAGGTTTGATACCCACAGTCGGTACAGTGCAGATAGTCCATTGTGCAGCTCTGCACTTAAAAAAAAATCACAATCGAACTAAAAAAAATCTTCCACATTTTGATCATCATATTTATTCAACAGTGTTCTTCTTTCACACTTATACGACCTACACCTTAATTTCTTAACTCATGTTAAGGTAATGATGAACAATATTAGTGAGGTTATTACTTTAATTTTACCTCCCGTTAGTTTAATCCTCTCCATGTATTTAGTATTTGTAAGCTTTATAACACTTCCTAATATAGGACATTTCTTCAACTCTCTTGCACATTTTACGGAATGTGCACTGTCGTATGAGAAATCCAACAGTGATCGTCAAGTAAAACAACTGAAATGAACTAGAGGAGATAGAAAAGTTTTTTACGAAACGTTGCATGAAGTCGTAGTGTTATTGTGATACAATATCTGTAGAAATTCTCGCGAAAACAATAATGATCGCGAGTAATAGAAACAACTAACAGATTTTCTGTCATATCTCAGAGGACAGATGCGAGCAGAAGCAGATTCACAGCTTGCTTAGAAATGTAGTGATACCAGTGAAGCAAGTGTGAATACGATCGCCACAAGATACCAGTTGCAGAGAAATAAAGCCGTAAACAGAAAAGCTAGAGAAAATGTTTCGCTGCTACTAATAAAAAATGCCAAGTGAATGAAATAAAAGCATGTCTACGTACAGACCATGTATGTTCACAGACTCGTTGGGAGACGTGGACAGCCATGACTATGAATATAACAGATTTGAAGAAGTATCATGTATTCTTAAATGAAACACCTGTTTTAGGGATATTTTGTATTGCTAGCTTACCATATCAATTTAGAACTAACCTAAATTTTTCAATCTTGTGAGATGATATTAAGATTACGATCGAAAACATCACTATCATCGAGAGTACCCAACAAATGAGTGAATGGTTATGCACTTTAATCGTTATATATTTTATTACATTGCATACTGCTATTTGGACCGATATATTAAACTAAGAATATTAACTGTTTGATTACTGCTTAGTTTGTTTGTTTGTTTGTTTACTAATATCAGTTTGTTTGTTTGTTTTGAATTTCGCGCAAAGCTACACGAGGGCTATCTGCGCTAGCCGTCCCTAATTTAGCACTGTAAGACTAGAGGGAAGGCAGCTCGTCATCACCACCCACCGCCAACTCTTGGGCTACTCTTTACCAACGATAGTGGGATTGACCGTCACGTTATAA
>NW_013667131.1:194014-207259 GCF_000517525.1 Limulus polyphemus
TATACATTTTGGATTACTGTTAATAAAACAGTGATAGCACATTATACTTACAATTATACATTTTGGATTACTGTTAATAAAACAGTGATAGCACATTATACTTACAATTATACATTTTGGATTACTGTTAATAAAACAATGATAGCACATTATACTTACAATTATACATTTTGGATCACTGTTAATAAAACAAAATAAGGCATTGATACTATTCTCAGAAAGATTCAATAATATAATATGATATAAACTGTTTCATGCTACATGGTAATCTTTCAGTCTTACTAGCATATATAATCGACTTCTTGGTGTGAACACTAATCACAGTGTGATGACGAGATTAAAGATAACCAGATTTTTTTTTGTTACCAACTGGACCATCTATTGGTGCTGCACTTATACACTGAATTAGTCTACAAGTTTACGATTAACAAACACTATACAAGTTGCATGAGCAATTCTGTGCTTAACGATTTTTCTGTTATTACTGAAATACCCGGCTTTATAACCATTATGGCATCTGATAGTCCCACGGAGGGGCAGCTGATAGCCTTATGTGGCTTTGCTATAAAAACAAACAAGCGTCTCACAATGACGCACGTAAAACTGTTTGACACAGTCGAAAATTACTCGAAAACTTTACATTTAAAAAAATGTGTTGTGTTAAACGAAACTTTCTGAGACTTTATGTGTGTCTTCTGTTACTCTTTGCGTAACAAAAGTCTTGCTCGTTGCTTACTTCCTTCCGATGAACTTAGCAAGATATACCGGAAAATCATACATTCAAATTATTTCCATGCTTATAGTACATTTATATGTAATTTACCTCTTGATCACTCTTTCAGGTTGTTAGTGTCTCATTTTGTTTGGATTTGTTACACTTGATATAACTTTTTGTGCATTAAATCCTTCCCTGTTTGCGCAACAACAGCACTCCACTATAAGGGAAACTCATGCATATTTAATTGTTTTTCGGGTAGTCGTACAAAGTGACTCAAGGACTATTTGCCCTCGCCGTCCTTAATTTTCAACTGATAGACCAAGGGAAAGGTGCAATTACTCAACAGTACCCACCGCGAGCTCTTAAATTGTCTTTGTGCAGATTAAAAGTAGAAGTTTCAAGATATGAAGCAATTATCCCTATTTCATTAAATAAATAACCAGCGCAAAAAAAAAAAAATTAACAAAGCATTAACCTTGCTGCAACGGGATGCAAACTGAAAATTACATCCATAACTTCTTCGGAACGAGCGTGGTCCAGTGGTTAGCGTGCCTCGTTAACACGAAAATAAAAACTGAGATCCGTACTTTGAGGTCGGGGGTGAGCTACAACAATATAGTATAAGAATGGCGGTAATATCCCATAATTTGGTGAGACAAGATTAGCTCCAAATTATTGCTACATATTGATTTTTATTTTTTTGCTGTCTAATAGTTTTATTTCCATTATGAAGGCCCGGCATGACCAGGTGGTTAAAGCGCTCGACTCGCAATCTGTGGTTCGCTGGTTCGAATCACCGTCATACCAAACATGTTCGCCCTTTCAGCCGTGAGGGCGTTATAATGTGACTCTGTCTACAGTTACTAAGGTGCTATACTCTACTATCCATACATCACCTTTTAATAGACCAACTTAAGAAATGGCTGGTCGAAAATTAAAAAAATAGGTGTAACAAACCCCTCCGTAACTTAAAAGAAATCCTGAGTTTGCTAAAAATGGAAATTTAAATACAAGTGTCTGACGAAAGGCATAGTGATCTTCAGACGTGAGAAACTTTCGTAAACGAGTAGGTTTTGATGAACATTCTCGACTACGCCGATGCTGGCGTATAATCAGTTTTCATCTGTAATTACCTTTTCAATTTCATTCGAAAAAAAGAGCCTAGTTTATCTGGGTATTACAATGGATGTCTTTTTTTCTGAAAAATCTTAAACTCATAGCTTCAGTATTTAATGAATATTAAATTATTCTTTATGAAATATGTAATCCTCCATTAAAATCATCGTAAGTACAAAGAAAAGATCATATGCGTGTACAACAGTGTATAGAAATGAGATTCAAAGACTGAATCGCAATGATGTAGACTTAGGGACTGTTTGTTTTAGAGCAAAGTTACATTCAGCAATTCTGCTATGTCGACTGTGAAGAATCGAACCCCGTATTTTAGCATTGTAAGTTTTCCTACCGGGGGACGTAGAATTATGGACAATGATTTTATGTAGACTTCTCCACACATTCCTTTTTTGGTTGTGTCAACCTTCTAAAGCAATGCGTAAAAACAAAACAAAAGTCTTTGGAAGTGTCGTCTTAACATACAGACTTTGTCCAAAATCTTCATTCGCGGTGGGTTTGTTTGTTTGTTTTTGAATTTCGCGCAAAGCTACACGAGGGATATCTGCGCTAGCCGTCCCTAATTTAGCAGTGTAAGACTAGAGGGAAGGCAGCTAGTCATCATCACCCACTGCCAACTCATGGAGTACTCTTTTACCAACGAATAGTGGGATTGACCTAGTAGAGTACGGCACCTTAGTAACTGTAGACAGATAGTAGAGTACGGCACCTTAGTAACTGTAGACTTATCAGTGATTAGTTAACATTTATACTTTATGAACACACACAAATATATGAACACATGCATTAAATTCTTAATAGATCGTTCGTTTTAGCACAAAGCTACACTATAGACTGTCTATGCTTTGTCCACCACAGGAAATCGAGCCCCGTGTTTTGGTGCTGTATATAAACTTACCGCTGACTCACTGGTGAACCAGTTTCTGACACCTATTTACTGTAAATATTGTGTATAAAATTTATAGGCACTTGAAATCTAGACACATGGCATGAACATAAAACTATCAAAACCTCTCATATTTTTCAACTATAAACATTATATCTATCGTTTCAAGATATCAATACATATAATTAATTAAAGATTTAAGATATTTTTAGCAAACTAATTAAAATAATATTCCCGATTTTATATCACTAGTGTTCATTTATTTTATCTGCTACAACGTTTTTATTTATCTCAATTTCCAGAGAGTCAAATAAAAAAAAGTGTGTAGTTAAGCACAAAGCTACTCAATGGGCTATCTCTTCTCTGCTCACTACGTGTATCGAAACCCAGTTTTTAGCGTTGTAAGTCCGCAGACATACCGCGGTGCCACTGAGGACTAAAAAGGTGATAAGCTTTAGCTACTTGTACTGTGAAAATGGATTTTATTGGAAAAATGTAACTGTTATTTACACTCCGAGATGGCACTAGTAGACCATCTCGAGATATAGTGTTAACTGTTATGGCAAGAAGTTATCGCAGCTTTTCTAATTAATCATAATATAACGTTTCAGAAATTCTGTAATCAAGGGTAATGTACATTAGATAATTCAATTAATAGTGTAAGACTATAACTCTAAAATGAAAACTTCATAGCCACTAGGTATCGTGAGTAACCCATGTAACATGCCAATATTACAATGAAATAAATTGAATACATATTCTCAGGTTAATTATTTCAACGACATGTCAGCAGGTAGTTCAATTAATTTAACATTCGTTTGTGTGTCTTAATTAATCTTGTAATCCAATGGCTTAACATGTTCATAGTCTAAGATTTTGAATTGTTAGAATTCTCTATAGTTGTGAATAGCCAGACTTGCCCTAATTGTGGACATACCAGGCTGCTGATTGGAAGATCCAACATTCGAGCCGCAATATTCCACTGAACTTGCTCAACGTATTCAGCTATGGAGTCGTGATTGTTTGTTTGTTGATAAACACAAAGCTACAAAATGGGTTATCTATGCTCTTCACCCCACAGGTATTCAAACCTTATATTTAGCATGAAAAGTCCTTGGACTTTTGGCTGAGCCAGAGAAGTCAGGAGCCGTAAAAACTGTTGCATTTACTTCTCTTTTTGTTGGTTGAGTTTTATGCAAATCTATTTGAGGACTATCTGTGCTAGAGGTCCCTAATTGTGAGATGACAGAATGAAAGAAGGTAGCTATTCAACACCATCCACCGACAACTTATAAGATAGTGTAATCGAATAGTGGTATTTGAATGTCACTCTTATAAGATACCCAAAGTACCAAAATGCAGTGTACACTTTTTTTGGTGGTAGCAGGATTCAAAACTTATAACCTCGAATCCACAGTCCCTCAAGCTAACCACTTGTCCCCCAGGATTCGAAACTTATAACCTCGAATCCACAGTCCCTCAAGCTAACCATTGGACCCAGGATTCGAAACTTATAACCTCGAATCCACAGTCCCTCAAGCTAACCACTGTGCCCCTATCGGGCCAATAGGTGCAGTAAGTCTCTTTATTCTCTTCTGGTCAGCTGTTCTAAGAGGTGTCTGTGTCAGAGCCTTAGGAACTACTGACCTATTATTTTAGTTCATGTATCAAATATAGTCTTTCAGGTTAAAATTACCGATTATTCTGAACAAACAACAAAACCTTAATAAAAGAAAAAATATATATATTTGTTTTTGATTGAATAATCAAGGAATGAAACCATCATTTAATGCCTGCGTTTAAGATATTTTATGGCATTCTTCAGATCTGTTGAACAAACACGTACTAACTTAGATGAAGTCAACAAAAGGCTGTAAGGGAAATATTATTAAAGTAATGAAGTTTAAAAAGCAACTGAGATCATTGTCGTATTAAAATAACAGTGATTAGTACGAATTAATTGTCGTCAAATCTCTTACACAGTAAGCATGCACAGAAAAATAAAATGTATGAAAAAATATACAATTATTCAAAAGAGCCCTATTGCTACTACATCTTTTGACTTAAGGATTGTAGTGGAATATGTGTTTGCTGACTTGCTGAAAACCCTGACAATTTTTCGCACGATCTCAAAAAAGAAAAGGATTCAATCATTTGATTGCATACCACTCCATGAAGTATTTTGTCTGTCAGTCAGTCAGTATACACTAAAATGACATCACATAAGGGACGCTTAACGTTGCAAGTTGTGCTGTCGTGACGTCAGTAAAACGTACGCATGCTGTGAATCTTTATTGACGAGTAGTGGGACTGCCGTCACAATTTAATGCCCCAGTTTTGATTCCGAGTCCCATTATCTTAGTACAACACTAGAAACAGGGTTTCGATACTCGTGGTGGGCAGAGTACAGATAGCCCATTGTGTAGCTTTGTGCTTAATTACAAACAAACAAACCATTACCTTAGATTGCAGGTTGAGAGACCTAGTCACTAGACTGTGTAAACCCTGGTACTCGAACTATCAATACTGAAGAATGTTTCGTGATATTTGTGTTAAAGATATAGTGAGGTATATAAAAAGTAAGATATTCTCTCTTCCCTTATTCCCAGAAATCCCTTTTCTTTTTCGATCGTTTCTTTGCTCGTGAATTTTTACAAGTCACATGAATTAAGTGTTTCAGTAAATAGATTCTTCTGAACTAAAATACTTATTTGAGGTATATTTGTTAAAAGCTAAATATTATAAGGAAATAAAATACTTATATATTAATGATAAGGTAATGTAAGTATAGAATGAAATCTTTGAATTGTATGTTTATTTTTGGTAGAGCAATAAAAGTTGTCCATGTTTATTTTATATGTAAAATAAAAAAACTATTCATTCGATTTGCAATTTGCGGGTCGCGGGTTCGAATACCTGTCACAGAACATGCTGGTCCTTTCAGTCGTTAAAGCTTTATATGTGTCAGTCAATCCCACTGTTTGTTGATAAAAGAGTAGCCCAAGAGCTGGTGGTGGATGGTGTTGATAAGCTGCCTTCTCTCTAGTCTATCACTGTTAAATTAGGGACGGCTAGCGCGGATAGCCTTCGTGTAGTTTTTCGCGTAATTCAAATCAGATTAAACCAGAAAGTATTTGTAGCTGAATGTGTAACGTTTATATGGTAATGTTACATAATTGCATGATCAAATATAATTTGCCTCCTCAATGTCAATTATAAATATGAAAATTACTGTTCTCAACATTCGCACATGCCATTTTCCGCCGTTAATTGTATAAAAAACCAAGAAGGGGTTACATTGTCTCTTGATACTTGGCAATTGCTAATATAGTTGTTAACAAATTAAAGTTTATATAAAACCCAGTACTTCATTGCGGTACTTCAAAGTACGTAATACACTTTTAAATATAAGTTTGAGCTATGTGATGAAATGGCAATGTAGAAATGACGAAAAAAAAACTTGTTTTCCTGTAGGGTTAGTAAGTGAGAGACACCAAATATAAGTGAATTCATATCCGGATTGTGACATAACATAACGCTGGAAGAAAAAATATTTAATTTCCTGTTTCGTATTTACTTTTAAAACCAATCTCACCATTTAAATGCCTTACGGTTCTATTTCAATAGACAAAGTTTCTTGCAGATATTCAAAAACTGCAGGGTTAAATACGAAAAGATAGTCATAAAACTAATATATTTTAAGGGAAAAGATAAGCATATGCGGGGTTCTGAACTATAGACTTATACATATATATTTATATATATATATGAATCTTACACCTCTGCTGGTTGGATTTCGTAAGAGTATTTGATCACGCAAATAAATATATTTGCTGTAAAAAAAAAGTCTTATGATGATTATAAATACTGTAACTTACAGTATCCATTTAGAAGATTTTATCTAGTTGTCTTATAATAATATGGAACTGCTACTTCTGAGATATACCTACAGACGTCTAAAAGGTTTTGTTGTAGCACAAAATCGTATTCGTTAATTGATTCTACAGTAAATCGTATCAAAATGTTGTTTCTGTCATTAGGTACGTTAGGTCATATATTTGACTTCAAAAAGATGTAAACAAACAGAATGCTTTCATGAAGGACCGTAAAATGAAATTATTTATATATTTTGTCTAGGCATTATTGATACTGTCATTAATTAAGAAATATATTCTTTCCAGCTTTAAGAAGCCTAGTGCTTATGATAATTGAAATTTAAGAAAATATAGATTGTAATTTTCTTAATATTCTTTTGTTGGTCTACTTGCCTCTTATTAAAGGGTAATTGTGTATCTAAACTTATTATTTCTTTACATTCTTATAATTATTCCATTTATAATTTAATTACAGCACATGCAGTGCAGAAGAATAATATATAGTTTGAAGTTCAGTTAGTCCATCACCTAAATAAACTTGGGCAATGTTATTTGCCTTCAAAATATGCACCCTCTTGTCACATATAGCACAATATCTGCAAGCTATACAGGAAATTATTATTTCTTTCATATTCTAACTAAGACACGGTGTGTTTTGATAGTCATTAAAAAAATAATTCTATATGTTTCTAATATTTCCATAATGAGTAAGATATCTCGTTTTAAATTAAAATAATATCTGATACCTTGTCTGTAAGCTCATTAACGCGTGTATAAAGAATAATTATCAAGAATAGTAAGGCAAACGCATAATAAAAAGAAAACACTGAGTACATTTAAGTTACATTGCTTTCTTTGAGGGGAACTGATATTTTTATGCAGTGTGGTGACATGAACAAATACCACAGTCATAGATTTTATTTGCCTTTAATTATATTATCACTTTAATGAGATAAATGCAGTTTTAATCAGTGAAACAAAATAGAGTTTTAGACTATTTAAAAGTTATAACTGAACGATGTCTGTGTGAATAAATGACAAATTAAATGTTAGAAGTAAGGTCTAAAAAAACTTACCCTGACAGCTTAAGACAAGTGACTCGAAGCTGTATAGAAAAATGTATTTAAATGCACATTCATGAATAAAATCAATTTCTAAATACAATTATACATGCAAATTTCGATGTCATATCGCTTAACATTACAACATCTGTCTGTTGCGAAGATTAAATATAATTTTTATGCCTCATTATAGTCAACAAAAAAGTCATTAATATTCACTACTATCGCATGTATTGTAGTTATGTACATCTTAGTCACTTATTTCAACAATAGCAGTTTAGGACTTTCACAACTAGTCCAGTTTTTTCCTAAAGATACTTTTAATTATGATGGATAAAAATGTTTGCATGTCCATCTGCAAGAACTAAATTATTATCATTTCCTAAACTCTGGAACAAGAAACTTTACAATTAAAACGTTGATGTTTAAGCACATAGTATTGTTTCCTGAAAAACAACAACAAGACACTCTTTTAATACGTAATCCTTGTTCAATAGAAGCTGAGGAAATAATGTCGTATTTTCTCTGTGATAGGAGTATTAAACTTACTTTTCGCATGGGCAAAAACTCTTGCATTGTAATAAGACGAGAATGCTGCTTGTTCATGAATTATTTGTAGGAGACACCTAGCGTTAGGAACAATATACCTATTAATAGGAAAGGTACATATATATAGATATATATATATAGATAAGCAATTAATGATCTCAACGGTAAGGAAATTTATCGTTGTAAGAAAAAATATTACAGATTATGAACTGACATCTGAGTATAATCTGTAGGAAGACTATTTAGAATTGAATTAGACTGTATTTTAAGTCAAGAGAATTGTTACAAATATCTTCACGAATCAAACTTACAGAGTTTTTTTTAAATTAAAGCTTTTTTTTTCGGTTTCCACTAAATGAAGTCTGAGTGTTAATAGGAATATTTCATTAAATACGTTAGGCCTGACAAATAAGATGCAAAAGTCTTCGCGTAATATTTTGCCAAATAAAAGCTGCTAAAATTGGATGAAACACAACTTTAGTTTGAGTTCAATTAATAAAATTTACAGAATCATTATTACTGTTTGCTTATTAATTCAAAATTTCTCTGACGACCAGCTGATTGTCGAGCAAATTTAAAACTGTTATTAGAAAGTGACAACTCTTACGTCCTTAAGGGATTTTTTTTTAAGTCATAAAGTTAGTGAATAATGTGACTTATGACTGAAAGAGGCCTACCCATTTTCGGACTATTGTATCTCTCGACCATTTTTATTGACATGAAAGTAATTCCAAAACTTGCTTGCATCCAAATAACACTAGTTCTAGGTGTCTAAATCTTAGATAGATTTCTACAGATGTAATTGCGTTTAGGCTCTTATTCACTTTATGACAGCTATGAGTAATTTTATTTTGAAGATCAACATTAAACTTTTTCAACAACAAAAAAATATGTTGACTGAAAACTGTGAGAATTTTTAGGTGAAACACCTTTCTAATGCTAAAATCAGGAGTTCGATTCCCATCGGTGGACACAGAAGATAGCCCGATGTGGCTTTGCTATATAAAAAATAACAATACACACACACAATTGTGACTCGAGCTATTACAATTGTAAGAAGGTTATATCCACTAATTTAATTAAAGTATGCTAATAAGGATTTAATAGTACCATAGTACTTCTGTGTGTTTAATGATAGGATTAGCATTCTTCAACGACCTTTTGTGATTTACGAATTTCGTCACACAGTAAGTGAAGATACTTATATCGGTTCTGTGATAAGAAGATTGCTGGAACTTAATAAAGCACAAAGAAGTCTTAGTTCAGTGTTATAGGTCATGCGGTGACTCAGTTGTTCCTTCGTATAAGAAGGCTGGTTTTGACTCGAAAAGAGCCATTGTTGAACACCCTAGACTTTTTATTAGTCCAGGATGGGAGATTTAAATCTCCCTCTTATTGCTTTATCACTATCAACTATTCACATTTCTAAGCCTGGATTCTGCTCTTTGGGAACAAAAAAAAACTCTTTCAAACATTATTTTTCAAAGCATAGTGTATTAATTTTCCCTACTTGTAAACACATAATATAAAAATGTTACACAATTTGTTTTCCCTACTTGTAAACACATAATATAAAAATGTACACAATTTGTTCTCCCTACTTGTAAACACATAATATAAAAATTTTACACAATTTTTTCTCCCTACTTGTAAACACACAATATAAAAATGTTACTCAATTTGTTCTCCCTACTTGTAAACACATAATATAAAAATGTTACACAGTTTGTTCTTCCTACTTGTAAACACATAACATAAAAATGTTACACAATTAGTTCTCCCTACTTGTAAACACAATATAAAAATGTTACACAATTTGTAAACTTATTACACACTCAGTAAATACTTAGCTGTTGTTGAATGTCAAAACTATACTAATCTCCTCGATTATAGCATTCCACTCCTACAATTCTATTGAAAGATATATATACTTCAACAACTTCTTATATGCATTGATACGATCGCTTGTCATATTATGTGTCCTTCTTAGAAGAACTTCGTGATAGACTTGCTACGAGTCTTCAGATTAAGTGTGCAACTATTCTTCATTAGATTTTTGTTTCTGTTTGAAACCTACCATTTAACAATGTTGTGAAAGTGGCCTTAATTTTACAACCATCAACAAGTTGAGTAAATTTACCAGATCAGTGTGGATCTATGATAGAATTTGATGATAGTCTTTCCATAGGAACAGTTTATCAGATAGCGCTCGAGCAAAACAACAAGTCTTTATTTTTTTTATTTTCGGTGCTGACTGAAGGATGAAAACTATTTTCAACGAAGGTGACAAACACTCGTGCCACAGCAAATCAACGCCCACGGCATAATTAACGAGACACCTTATCAGATCAAAATTTTGAAGATTTGTGACAGCTTTCTTGACAGAAAATTCAAAGAATCTCTTTTGATTCAATCCAAACGCCCTTCTAATAACAGATACAACGCCTGGATCCTATGATACCATCATTATTATTTCTATTTCCTTTTTAACATTTTTTTTTTCTAATCTGCACAACAATATTTTTAGAATGATTCATCGTGTACCGTTCCATTATATTGTTGTAGTTTTATATTATTTTCGGTATTTTAGAATGATTTATCGTGTGCCGTTCCATTATATTGTTGTAGTTTTATATTAGTTTCGGTATTTTTAGAATGATTCATCGTGTACCGTTCCATTATATTGTTGTAGTTTTATATTTTTGGTTACTGTCATTTAACATCGATTTTGTAACCCGTGTCGTTCATAGACCCTTAAAAAAGACCTAATCCGAAACGTCGGGTAGAATAAATAAACATTTATCTGAAATCGTCTGTTGTCTTCATTGAGAACAACAAATCATTAGGGTAAAATACGACACTACATACATTTTGTATGAAAAATACAGAGAAATGTAAATTCACATGCAATTTTAATGTTAAAAAATCATAGTCCCTTGAGAACTAATAATAAATGTTTCATCACTGAATGCACTAAATTCACAGCGAAATGTAAGCATCTGATTCGAAGATGATAATAGTCTCTTATGGAGTGCATAAACTTTTAGATGGAAAATGCATCTTACATGTAACCATCTTAAGGCTATTTTTAACTGTTGAAATTAAAAAATCAATTCTGGAAATTAATTGTTCTTTAGAAAAAGAATGACAATTTTTCAGTATTATTCAGTAAAGATTACCCATATTAAAAAACACTTTATACTATCACTATCACTTTTTCTGTCTACAGTTACTAAGATGCCGTACTCTACTATCTGTCTACAGTTACTAAGGTGCCGTACTCTACTATTTGTCTACAGTTACTAAGGTGCCGTACTCTACTATTTGTGCCACTGGGGGGCTAAGATCAGTTAGAGAATAATTTTGCAAGTTTCTCTATGGATGTAGAATCTATAACTAAGCATAATGATGCATATAAATAATTTTTACAAGAAAACTATATTTTATTCTTGTTAATAATATTTAAGATCTCAAACAAAAACGAGATAATTAGTTTTTATAGAGCACTATCATACCCTTTCTTTTCTGTTTTTATTTCGTTGTTTCCTATACGTCTGTTGCTTTATTTACATACTTATCTTCGTTGTTTCCTATACGTCTGTTGCTTTATTTACATACTTATCTTCGTTGTTTCCTATACGTCTGTTGCGTTATTTACATACTTATCTCATGTTCCACAAAAAGTACTGTGACTTTAGAAATGTCTTTACTTTTTATTTGAACCAGACTTTTGGTGCCAAACCTTCTCTTTATTACTTTCACTATGGAGCACTGATGAAGTTCTACTGCTTATCTTCTGTAAAGTTGTTTTTCCTGGAAAAGAGCCAATAGCTTCTTTATATATGAATCTTTTTAACTCAGCTAACACCTAGCAAGATGTAATACTTTCGTGTTAGTATTCTTAAGAAAAATATTCTTATTTTTGACATCGGCTTCTTCGCTATACATTTATATTTTCTCTCTGTTTTCTATCAAATGCAATATTTATGAGCAAGTTTAGGTAATTTTAAAATAATATTCCTTATAGATGAAAACAAAACCAACAGACAAAAGCTTTATACGAAAACACAAATGACAGCTTAACATTACGTATATGAGTTACTACTGAAGTATTTCGGTGTTTATTTTATTCTTATTTTTTGCAAACTTGTGTGATATAATGAAGAATCATTCAATGAAAATCAAACAAATAGAAAGCGGAAAAGAGCATTACTACGTATAGAACGAAACGTTTGCTGAAATACAGCAACTCTGGGTACAGTGAAAGTAATATTACAGAAAAATCTATTATAATCGTATTATTAACGAACTATATAGTTTTATGGAACCTTTTGTAATTCAAACTACTTTATCACATACAATTACAGTAAACATTCTTGGTGTTTCTTAAAAGTAAAAACAAACTTAGCAAAACGAAATACATGAAGCGGTATGTCTGCGGACTTACAACGCTAGAATCCGGGTTTCGATACCCGTGGTGGACAGAGCACAGATAGCCCTCGTGTAGCTTTGTGCATAATTAAAAACAAAAAAAACAAAAAAACTGATCTTAATGTTTAAGGGCAATTGCAAAGTTAACTTCAAAGTTAAAACCATGTTAAATTAGAATAGAATTACAAGAAATATGAATTACAGGCATTAAAACAACAATGTTTTCTAATGACATTAAATGTTTGATGACCTATGCTGGAAATGTGGATGATTTTTTTTGTCTATTCAGAAAGACATCATTAGATACTTTGCGCTTCAATCGATATCACGAATGTATTTTTAACATTAGCTTTTGATCAAAGCAAACTACCTAGATAGACAAGAACTTAGCAGTAGGTCCGGCATGGCCACGTGGTTAGGGCGCTCGACTCGTAATCTGTGGGTCGCGGGTTCGAATCCCCATCACACCAACATGCTCGCCCTTTCAGCCCTGGGGGTGTTATAATGTGCGGTCAATCCCACTATTCGGTGGTAAAAGAGTAGCCCAAGAGTTGGCGGTGGGTGGTGATGACTGCCTTCCCTCTAGTCTTACAC
>NW_013667131.1:208200-220325 GCF_000517525.1 Limulus polyphemus
GCTATCATTGTTTTATTAACAGTAATCCAAAATGTTTAATTGTAAGTATAATGTGCTATCACGCAATACTTGTTTGTCACCTGTATAATTCGAGCCCATTTAGTGTGTATTATAAGTTCCACCTAATTCTGAAAATTACCAGAATGCGTACATACTTTATTTGTATTTTTACCCTCATATATTTCTCTTACTTTATTACCATTTTCTGTTACATTGTTTATTTCATACTTCTTTAGTTGTTTGTATTCTTCCAGGTTAATGGGACTAGCTTGTCAAATAATAAGACCAAGTGGCCGATTTGTGAAAACTGTAGAACTTAAGGTGATTGTTAATAAGTAAAATAGAATCACGAATTACATCTTACCGATAATGTTTAAACTGTATTTCAAAATAATAAAGGTTAATTACTTACAAGTTGGAATTTCATCTACATAGATTTACGTCTATCTCCCTCTCTCTCTGATATCACAAGCTACTGTCAGGAACCGGCTGAACCGATTTCAATAACATTAGGCCGAACGACTTAAGTTAGAGCCCCAAAGCGTTTGTTCTACTAACAGATTAACTATTGGTCTAATAGAGAAAATTTGGCTGCCTTAAGTCTTGCAACGGTTAATGTTCTATGTTCTGTTTAAAATACTACTTTTTAAGCTCGGTATTTCCAGACCTCATCACATACACACTATATATACATAACTCTGCTCGGTTAAAGGCTGTCAAAAACACTTAGAAGACAACAACTTTACTGCCCTGATGCTCGATAAAGTCTTATTCTAAACAAAAACACTATACGTTACAGCATCAATAACAAAAACAAAAGTGCGCAGAACTTGTTTGAACTTTTCTCATCCTGTATTTCTGTATAGTGTAGTTATTTACATACCAATTGCTTTAAAACAACATCAGCAAAACGAAAAACAGGCTTGTAAAAATCCAAAACTAGCAAAAGTAAATTTTCAACTTCTAATCTATCTTTAACGCTAAACTTTCATTTCTGTTATAACTGTTTCCTGTATTACAAAACCGGTGCATAGTATTATTTGTTATTTCTATTTTCATCATAATTCTTCCTTTTCTTTTGTAAAAAAAAAATCAAGTTGATCATATTCATAGTTCAGCTTCATTAATCACTTGACTTAACCTTACAGAAATAATTTTGAAAGGTTCTTCATATTGTACACTGATAATTTATTTATTTGGTAAAGAAACCATAACAGCTGCACATTTTTTATCTCTGCGAGACCTTTCAATAAATGAGAGGTAGTGAAATATAAATAGAAAACTCGAGTTTCGCCACTTTAGTTTCTGTTCGCCTTAGTTACTTTTCTGAAATCCAGATCCTGTTTATAACTTGATTGTCATTTTAACGTCCTTTTGAATTTTTAGCTCAGTCATAGTAATTATAAAGTATTTGATAAACTACATTTATACTATACAAAATAAAGAATATTTGAATTTGGAATATTATGACTATGAGAAGGCAAAAACCACACCCACAATAATTTAAATACACATCAAAAACCTGCTGATCGGCCATAAGATTTAAATTTCAAATGATCAATACTTGGCCTATGCTGTATGTAGTGATATCATATAATCTTGTAATTTTTGTTACTTTGAAGTACGTAACAGCATGCCCAAAATGTTCATGAACCATGACGAGAACATTTTAAAGGCAAACACAATTTCACTCTGTGGAAAGCCATTGAATGAATGGAAAGCAGATACTCACTGTAGGCTGTTGCTAATTGAATACAATAGTCTCAAAACTCATTTACCAGAATGTGGAAGCACTTATAAATAAAACTAATGGTACAGAGTTAAGATTTTCACAAGACAAAATATTATATATATAAACCACAAGAAGACGACAGTATCTCTTATTCTGCCTCACCACAATCCTAGGGTGTTTGGTATGAGGATGAATAAGAAGTTCGCAGTTGCAAATTCAGACATCATCAATTTGCAGGTTGTTAAAAAAAGGGCTTCTCAAGATCAAATTGTATGCCATGAATACGACCAGAGGGCCAGCTATAAGTGTATCAGTGTTATTCTTAAACATGATGCGTGCCTGCCTAGAAAGTATGATTGCATTTGAAGACCATCTAGAACAAAATATAGCCAATTTACTTACAGAAACGTTACACGTATTGGTGGTGTCTTAAGTATGGTATGGGCACGAATAAGCACTATTGGGTATATCGACCTCTACATTTGCAGAATGATATAATTAATTCCACACATTTTAAGGACCATATCCTGCAATCAATGATGCTGCCTTATGTTAGATTAATGTATGACAATTCCTGAAGTAAAGGAAGCTCACCGAACAATAGTCTCATTAAGTAGAAATGAGATGTTCATGGGCGATTTCGTATCTCCATTATGTAGCTCTTAACAATACAAATGTCACGAAAACAACTCTGGTTAAATAAATAGTCGAGAGTGCCCCATGACTTTATCATAACTCTGATTTCGTGCATCCACATCTTTGACTGGCTAAAATGTTATGAAATGTAAAAGTGTAAGGATAAGTTTCCAAATTTGCATTTACAAGCGATGACGAGATTGGGAAATCGTTTTCTTTTCAGACTTAATGACCATCAGTTTTCCTTATTTGCATAAACTCTAACTGAGGGTTTGGCTGATATTGTTCTATAACAATGTTTGGGTTTCATATCACAGCCATAACATTGAATATCTTGTGCAGTTATTATATTGGCAATGATGTAAGGGAACCGGGGGAAATGACCAGAAAGGTTTCATGTAATAGCGAAGCATAATGTTACAATTTGAGAAATAATCTTTGCTAACTATGAGAAAACAGTTATTTTAGTACTGTATAGGTTGTATTTTATACTCTTTTATATATGCACACATATCCAGCCACAAAAAAACCTACATCGGTCTAGGGACAAAACTTATAGTTTCATATGTAGAAATAATGTAAGTTACTTTTTTCCAATTCAGTTCCTTCTTTCTCACAAAAAAACGGCAACATAATACGTTTAGTTGTGGCTCAACACCTGAGAGCCATAAGTTTGTTTGTTGAATTTCACGAAAAGCTTTCGGCGTGAAAAAGTAACTTTTAAGGTATAATACTTTATTTATCTTTTGTCTATCATCGTCCAGCCCAACTGACGAGTTTTAGTATTGAACGGAAACCGGAAAACTTTATTGTGCAGAGCCATGAGGGAAACAAAAGATAGATCTCAATTCCATTTTTTACACATCTGTTATTTCGAGCTACAATAAAGAAAGTAAAAAGCATTTTGGAAAACAAAACACGTGCTATTGTCTTGTTTTGTTTTTTATAACGATTTTTAGACCTATTGGTTTCCAATATTTCACCGGCTTTCAGAATGTAAACCTTAACTTTTCAAGTATAATACTGCATATGTAAATATTGTTTCATAGAATCTTCGATCTCATCGTTCATCCCAACGGATGAGTTCTATCTGGTGAGTTTATGGATAGCGTGGATCGTACAACTGTATTTTAATTACAAGATGATACCGAGAAAATTTCAAAAAGACACTGACTTAAGTTTAGTAAGAAACTCATGGTTGATATTTCTGATCGTATACTGTACATGTGGTTTCCTATTTTATAGGTTTCGTGTCTACTATTTATACGAAAAACAAAAGACCAATTCATATTTAACTCATAAGAATACGTCTCAAAGGTATTTATTGCGTTGGAATTGCTTGAGAAAACAAACCGTTTGTAAGCAAATTGACGCCATGGCTTTTCTCGGTGTAAATTTGCATGTAATTATGTTCTTTTAACGAATGTATACTTTGTCATCACCTAACCAGCCTTCAGGCATATAAAAGTTAACGGTTTGGTATTGAATTTCGCGCAAAGCTACACGAGGGCTATCTGCACTAGTCATCACCAACCACTGCCAACTCTTGGGCTACTCTTTTACCAACAAATAGTGGGATTGACTGTAACATTATAACGCTCCCACGGTTGAAAGGGCGAGCATGTTTGGTGGGACAGCGACTCGAACCCGCGACCCTCAGATTGCGAGTAGAGCTCCCTAACCACGTGGCCACACCAGGCCTAAAAGTTGACGCAAAGTAACACCCGTTACAAAACAGAACTCACGCTTTTTTATTTATATTATTTTTGTTTGCCACTATTCATATATTTAGACTGACATAACGATAATAGAAAACAGATACCTCACAAAAACTACTTGCACGTGACTTCCCTGTCAATCACTAGTTGCTCCATAAATACTTTCAGTACATGTACTGAAAGAGATATTATTCCTTGCACTGGAAGTACTAGTTCATTTCTTAGCAAAATCTCTAAACGTTCAGTTTATACTCGTCACGAACTATAGCCATAAATATCCAAAATGCATTTTCGTCTTCTTTACTTTGAGGAAAACCTTCCCACGTCCTCTTGGCCCATACAAGATGCTGCATCCACTTCAACGTAATACACTTTAGACCCACAGCGATAAAAGTTATTCATCTTTCTTCCTGCATACATATTGTCTATTTCGCCTTACCTTACTATGTTCGCGATCGATGGGTGACTGAACGAAGGGACAATGGAACATTATGAAGAAAAGTCAGAGTTGGTCTTTTCTTGGAATACAAAGTATTTCATTAGTAGATGCTTAGTAATGTACGCGAGTATGCCAGCATAACTATTTTGAGAATAAACCTTTGTTCTCTAACTTAGACCATTTTCTCTTAAAGCATACTCGTATTCTAACGTTAGTAAACCTTGTCGCGAGGTTGATTTTTAAAGCTTAACGCACCGAGAGCTTGTAAGCTAATACAATTTTATGTACGGTCGAGGTATAGAGATTGAAGGGACAGACAAAAGGTAGCTGTAGAAAGTTGAAATCTTATGGATGCTTGAATATCTTCGTATGTATAGTATTATATCTTGTTAAATACGGAACATTTTTTAAATCTTAACTATATAGTTGAAAGTGATTTGATTAACTTCGGTTCATTTCATTTTAATCTAACTTTAAAATTATACGCATATGTTATCAAAACAAGACAAACAAAATGAAAAAAAAACAATTATCATCAGATGTATTAATTATTAAAAATTGATAAGAAATAATAAGCAAGATTACATTTCAAATCATATACTGTTAAAATATGTAGTGTCTTAATAATATGATTTTATTAATTTCAACATTGTTAAATATAACTTGCTTTTAATTTACCACTGATCGATGTGAAAACTGTAATTTAAATAAAATCAATCTTAAGAATATTAACTATGGTCATAACTCTATATGTCGCTTAAAAACATGTCAAGAATTTGAGTTTCTAACTCGACCTTTGTAATGCTCACTAACATAACTATCCACGGGTGTTGCATCACGGTAGTCTTAATAGGAGTTTTAGAATAGACAGCAAGTTAGAGGTTACTTAAATATGCTTTTTTTAAATATTTATTCTATTAAAAAATGCATTGTTTTATTGAAGCGCCTGGAAATGTGTTTCAAGTTTGCCAATTTTTTATTGTTTCTTATATTTCTTGGGAAATTAACATGTTGTTACGTATGTAAACATGTGATGAAAAATATACCACAGATACCTCATATTATACAAAGGTTGAGTAAGTTATATTAAAAGGATTTTGGAGCTTCACCACGCCGTTAAAATGCATATCGCTTCGTATGATCGTACTGTTTTTGATGGCCCTGCATAGTGATAGTAGACCTGCAGTGTAGTTTTTACTACAAAAACTTCCATTGTAAGGCTGTCATGTCAAAAACACACTATGCCTATCTAAGTGCTTTCCATTATCTATATAGTGTACGAGGACGATGGTTTCTCAGTTTCCGTTCCAATAGTCTGTTCGCACTCAAATCTGTAGGCGTTGCAGTGTGTCTTCGTATGGAATAACATGAAAACCTCCAACTGTCAAAAGCACATACTTTCCTTGCTAATTCTTAGCTTTTCCAACCATAAATCAGTTATAGTTTTGAGCAATTAAATAAAATAAAATAAACCAAAATTCAATATAGTAGACAGTTTTTGTTTTGATATGGCGGTGTCTTCTTTAGAACTTGTATGTTATATGTATTGTAGGATTTTCCATAGAAACTTCCTGAAAATTTCAATTTTATTCTAATTTGTTTAAATTCGGGAATGTTTTGTCTACATTTACTGGCTATTAGGAAAAAACCTGAGTTAATGAGACAATTATTGCATTTTTACAAATGTTTGTTAACAGTATGCTACGAAGAAATTCCATGGTGTTGAAAAGCAAAGTGTAATATGCCACAAAGTACTAGATGTATATGCGATACAGTATGTGTTTTATTACAGTACTCTCACTTGTACTTTGCACTTAATAAAGTTTCAATTTGCATTTTTATAACATCTGTTCTTAGTGAATTTTCAAAACTCTTTATGTTTAGACTTGTTTTTCAACTTTGTTAAAGATAATGTTTTATCGATGAAATCATAATAAAATATATTTACCCCCAGTGGCACAGCGTACATACAACGCTAGAAACCGGGTTTCGATACCCGTGATGGGCAGAGCACAGATAGCCCATTGTGTAGTGTTGTGCATAACTACAAACAAAACAAAATATATTTTCAGAAACTGTCTAACTTGTTATATTGTCTCAAACAAATACTTTTGTGGAAAGTAAACAAATAAGAAACAGTTAACCTCTGTGAAGTGGTGCAGGAGAAATAATAAAATACTGAGAAATTTAACATGAGTAACATTTAAGCTCTGTGATTGTATGCTAAATCGTTCGTTATGAGGTCATTTGACATACCTATTTATGGTTTCCTTATACTCTATCACAAAGCTATACAAGGGGCTATCTATACTGTGCCAACCACGGGTATCGAGACATAGTTTTAATGTTATAAGCTGTCAGGTTATGCTACTTGTAGGGGGGGACGCACACACAAGGGGAGCTATTTATTTAAATATTATAATAATTTATACATATTTAAATATCAGTATATAAACAGTTCTTCAAATATTTAGACTTAGGTTAGTTTTGAATAATGTTAATAGTTTTTGCATTAGTGATAATTAAATTAAATTAAATTGATACAATACTAAAATAGGCGTCATTTATGCAAACTGAATATTTTCAGGAAAAAAGGATGTTTTCTTTAGTGTTTGACTAATTAACTTGTCATAATCTAGCTATTATATTTAATAATTCCATTGCATAATTAAAAACAGTAAAATATATCTCACCTTTATATCTTAATCCACTTAATTTATTGTATAATATCTCAGTTTTATAATAGTTGAAATGACTGGTATTAGCCTGGCCGCGTTTTTTGTTCAATTTGGGGCATGATGGTTGGTAAAACAAAATATGAGACCTAGCTAACTAATGAATAAATATTTGCTGTAAAATTCTTATCAATACTATAAGTATAACTACCAGTTTGGCCGTAAATTTTGATTTTATTCCTTTAAGTCGCACGCTCAATCTTTTTTCACTATGAAGGTGTATTTGATTAGATATCATGAATTTTTGTCAATACACACCAACAAACCACAGCAAGTAAGAAAGTGACACTCGATAGTAACCAACATTAGCTTTAGGATTGCAATCCTATTAGGGACCTATATTATACAGAACCAACCAGATTCTTTAAAATATATGGTGGTAATTTCCACTCGATAGCAGTGTTAATAACTATCTTTATAGTAACGTCATGGAATCTAGATTAATAGTTTCTTGTCATCACCCGCATGCACTTCGTACAGCTATATCAAGCACCATTATTTATATTAATTGCTTAAGCTAATATCAAGTGATGCTAAACGCTCTTTAATAAGGATAATTTCTTTGAATTTAGCCAACTTGTGCTTAAAAACTGACAATGAATAATGAATAATAACCGTTCACCTGTATGATTCTTTTGAAAATTTGTGCTAGAAACTGCTAACCTAGTTTGCTTGGTTTAACCAATACTTATGTATCTGCACGTCCTTTCACCTTAAGGTTTTGTTGCTAAATCAGCAGTCTTTGATCCTATTAACAAAAAACTAACAATTGTCCACTTTTACTCTAAGGTGACGCTGTAGTAAAAATTTCAGACCGATAGCCCACGTGACGTTTTGTGTAGGCGTACGCAAAACGTTTAGTCACATTTGAGTGGTTTCTGTTGAATAATTTTGCACATATGGCTTATATTTAGACCAAATTGGACATATAATTATATATTGTAAAGATCTATTTGTGTACCAAATTTGAAAAAAAAATCCACAAAAGTTAAGTATGTTTTTCTATCAAATAAAATTTTCCGTCCTTTCGGTGCAAAGAAGGAAAAATGGAAAAAATGCAATCAAAATTGGAGATTTTATATCTCGTGTATTTCTTAATTGATTGCCTTGAAATTTGGTATGTGAAGTAAGAGTCCAGTAGAGCACATCCACTGAAAATATGTGATAGTTTGTCTTGATATCGAGTGAGTAACAATTAAAGTTTGAACTAACTAAATATCACCCATTTAAATGTGCTATTCGAAGAATAGCTTGTCACGAGAACTGAAGATTTCTCATGTTTAGTGTGTCCTTTTCGCCGCATGCTCCCTATTTTATGGTATATTTGTCACATTTATTATAATGTTTTTATTTCTATTAATATTCCAGAAACTCTTTAGTTATCCGTCCCTGAACTGCAGCTTTTATTACTAGGAGCACCAAATATTAGAAAATCATTTGACCGCTAATCATTTCTTTAAAATTTGGATGAAATACGAATAAACTCTCATTTGTTATTAATGTATTCAATTATGAAAATAAATACTTTTAGGAACTATTTTAGACATATTTAAGACTTTCATTAATTCATCGCAAGAATACCTTTAGTTAATCAATATTCAATGTTGTATTCTTAGAAGAAAACTTGATTACAGCAAAGTACACATTATAAAATGCTTTATCCAGTTTCATCCCAGCATGAACCTACGTTAGAGAACTAGGTATTAAATACGTTCTACTTATTTTAAGACCAGTAAGTTTAACTTGCATACAAATATCTCATCTAAATGAGCGTTAAACATGTAAAATGAAAAATATCATTTCAGTTCTGTTCATGATGTTTGAATAAAAACTCCAAAACAATGTAAGAACACAATAACATTTATTAACTTATATTATCTTCTGTTTTTTTTTACATTTAATATATATATATATATATAAGCTATTAATTTGAATAAAAAAATGCATAAAATTATTACAACACAGTCCAAGTTTGGAAAGGAAAAAGAAACTTTTCCAAATGTTAGCAGTTTGGTATCTATTGTGAGATAAAGTACATCATCACTATAAAAATCCACATTAAGGTAGATTTTAAACATTAATTACTATTATTTTTAATAATAACAAAAAAAATTTAACATTCTTATTGACAAATTTTCATGAGAATAAACAGAATATTTAGCATAATTGTATATTTAGCTAAACGCTTATATAAATAGCTAAACATATATATTTATTAGCTGCATGTTACTCTAGCCTGACAAAAAATATAATCGAACGGTGTGATACAGCTGATTATAGATAGCTTATTCAGGTTAAGCGCTGTAATATAAAGTGGTGGAGTTTCAATAGCACTATATCATTTAATGCCGAACAGAAAAAACAGGACAAACTTGAGCTGATTTTTTCATAGTCATACTTGACGAATGTCTGGAGTGTGTGTCAAGACAAGATGACAAACTACCAAATCTGCAGTCGCTGTTTTTCGGGATGTCAGTTATTTGAAATGGCTCATTGAGCCGCATCCATCTACTGTGACCTTAGTAGCTATCTAAGATATCCACTTTTTTCAGGTCTTATTGCTCCTAAGAGAAATTCAATCTCGAACTTTTCTTTTTTTTTTACCATATCTGATTTATTTTACTTTCAAGTATATAAAACCTGGTAATATTTCCTTTTTCACTTTCCATAATATAATTCTAAGACTAAGACAATTTAGTGTAAATAGACTTCAACAGGAGTTCGAAATACAAAACCAGAATCTTTAGAAGTTCCAGAAACAATTCTTAAATACATGAAAATCTTACCCAGTTAAATATTTTTAGTGAGTTGCCCTTGTTGCTCAGTGGTGAGTCTGAGGGCTTATAACCCTAAAAATTGGGTTTCGGTATTTGCAATGGGCACAGCACAGATAGCTTATTGTGTATCTTTGTGCTTAACAACATACAAATAAATAAACTTACCAAATTTTAATTATTCTATTTAAATTGTGTTAATCTGCAAGAATAATAAGTTCTTTATTTTAGACATTTTTATGAATGAATAATATGTTGATGAATTCTGGGATTTGTAATAAAATGGCCTATGAAAGAACGTTTTTATAAGCAAATAGCCTAACAAATAACGTTTTTATAAGCAAATGGCTTAAGAAAGAACGTTTTTATAAGCAAAATGGCCAAATAAAGAATGTTTTTATAAGCAAATGGCCTAAGAAAGAACGTTCAAAATGAAATCAAATTTGAATTAACGGCAAAGCTACTAAGATCAACTGCCGCTGTCCCTAATTTTGAACTATTGACCAGTGCAAAAGCAGCCAGTCAACAGAACCTTACCACCCACCAACCATGATAAGGAATGGATTACCACTCTTATAACGCATCCACAGTTTAAAGAGTGACAAATATTTTGTAGTATTGCTACAATTCTAGCCCGGCTATTCAGCTCCAAGGCCTTTCGACCAATAAAGGCATAAGACAATTATGAAAATCTATTAGCATTCACAATAAAAGTAAGGTTTATGCATATTTTAAAAATTATTATAGTTAATAAGTATATAGCCATAACTTTAGATAAATAAATAAATATACTGTTAAATGTTCTGTGAAAAGAAATAATTAATTTTCTTCACAATTTCAATTTTTCTTCCACGTCACACAGCCTTTTATTATAAATTATTTTGTTCAGATGTAAAAAAAATTGTTTTAAGTCGAAAATAAAAAAATGCCTCTAAATGTTTATTTTATAATAATGATAATAAACCAAGGACAAAAAATGTATATATATATATATAAGAAGTGGAAATGTAATATAAGAATTTCATAAGAATTAGGAAACAAAAGTCTCCTCATCGACTTAAAACAGACATATATTTTTAACTTTCCGCACATCATGAAGTGAAGAACATCCATTAGCAGTTCCAGTGGCAGCTAGTGATTGAAAAGGATCTTAGTTATCCATTCGTAGGAGTACTGTAAATCTAGCTATTGATTTAAATCTTTTTTTTTTCAAATGCAAATCTTTTTGCCAGCCCCATTAGTTTTACGAATGGACTTCACATTTGAAAGCAACTAGCCACGTAGACAGTTCAATGTTTGGCGATTTTGGCTTCATTTAATGAGGTCACTTACTGAATGTGAAAAACTTCTAGATATATTCTGATTGCTGTCAGAATTATAAATAGATTTGTTCGTAATAGCGAAAGACTTGAAATTCTTTAATTCATGAGTACACTATCGAAAACTCGGATATTAATTTGTAAAAAATTACGGTTTTACCAAGTTAAAATCGTTCTTGAGAAATAAAATAAAAATGTTTTATAATATGAAAATACTTGAGCCTTACTGTTTAACATTTGCTTTTGCATTGAGACAAATAAGTGAATGTGAAATAAATCAGTTTATTAATATTTCAAGAATAAATAAGCAAATGATTAAAATAAGAGATTACTCAGTTTCATTTTTAACTATTAAAGTTACTTCTGTAGTATTCAGTTCAATGGGCGTCCAGCAGAAAAGCAAAAAGTTTCCGAAAACTCAGGTCCAGGAGTGTAAAACGAAGAATAAATTGAACATGGACAGTAAAAAAAACAAAAACAAACTACTTCCAGAAACTCCATGGAAATGTAAATACCTGAAGAAAGACTAGTTATGGAAGGTTGTATTCATAACTACTTCAATCATTACTCTTCTGATTTGGTGGAGTGGTCTAGCAAGCTATTATCACGCATATTTTTTTATATGCATATTATACTTAACATATTTATGTGCACATGCAGAAGTACACAAATATATATATATACATATATAAATGTAATGGTTTTATACAAACTGTTTAATTATATGATTCTTTGGATATGCGTTTACAGGTTCACTAAGCTAAATT
The DNA here is from genome assembly GCF_000517525.1 of Limulus polyphemus. Taxonomy (NCBI): domain Eukaryota; kingdom Metazoa; phylum Arthropoda; class Merostomata; order Xiphosura; family Limulidae; genus Limulus; species Limulus polyphemus. Next base: position 220,321 of record NW_013667131.1, read on the forward strand.
TCTTT
>NW_013667131.1:221264-223559 GCF_000517525.1 Limulus polyphemus
TCGAAACCCCGATTCTAGCGTTGTAAGTCCTCAGACATACCGCTGTGCTACTGGGGGGGGAATGGTTGTTGAAATACTAAAATAACAACTGAACAAGTACTGAGTTTAATCTAAACACTAGTTTATCTTCATTTGCACGTGTATGCCACTGTATTATTATATCTATGATTTGGAACAAGGTAACTTAGTGTGAATTTTTCTATTTATTTTTTACCAGTCAGTAAAACTGAAATACTTTAGGTGCTGAAAAAACAAATCTAAGTTTAAAAAAACGTGTTAATTGTGCTCCTGCCAAACTGTTTAACAAGATAATGTTTTACTTCAGTTTTTTAAATAGATGTTTACGAAAACAAGAGGTAAAATACATAAATAAAAATATCAGAATGTTTACATTGCAATATAAAGCGCATTTATTTATTTTTACTCGAAACATTTCTTTTATTATCTATTTATCATTCAATAAATACATATAAATTCAATTGCCAAAAGATACTTTGTAAATTTTGTTATGAAGTTAATAAAGTCAGATTTTACACACACACACACACACGCACATAGATATAGTGTCTTTATGCTAAAATTGTTTTGAACAAATATAAATATATTTCTTAGATACTAAAATAACAAATTTCATAATATTATATTAAAATATTTTTTATATTATATCTTCAGTCCATCGCAGTTATTTGAACCATAGTAGTTGTTCTAAAAGGCAGACCTTCTTCCTTCAATTCTGAAATTAAAGATCTACCTTCCGAAGGCACTTAAGTGATCAGTTTACTGTAATTTTTATTTATCTAGTATTTCAATTTGAATAATGTTCAACCAAAAAAAAAAAGACTATTGTTCTGTATTATACTTGATTTTAACTAGTATTATCTTATACGATTAAGGTAGAAGATAAAACATGAAAACGTGGTCAAGACATTTATTCACGGTTAATAGCAAACATGAAACTTTATATTAACGATTACAGCTGTAGGTCATATTATGAAATTAGAAGAAAAACTTGTTTAAATATTTTAGATTTTTACAAGATATCTTATCAGAAGTTTTTATTGCAGTTATATGTTGATTCTTCACGATGTTGTAGGTTATGAAAGAATATTTGCTGTTGTCTAAAGCACTACTTCTTTAAAACAGGAATACGAATGAAACATGAATATCCTCCGGAGAGCCAGCAGTAAATTTACTAACTTTCAATGTAAAAATGGCAATTCAAATAAAATAACGTTTTAGTATAAAAATAATTACAAATCGATATAAATGTATTTTTCCATTTTGCACATTAAATCAATGATAAACAACACAACAAACAAAGAGACGAAAAATTAAATACATATGTTATCATGGTTGTGTTGGTCATTACTAGACCACGTTTTCCGACTCGTGAATCTGTTGACTTTAAAATATTTCTGAGTGACGTGATCGACTTGCTATCTGCATAACTACACAAAACACATATAATTATATGTATATATACATATGTTGATATAGAGTATTCTATATAAGAAGCAGAACCTCTAAGAAGATCCAAAAACCACAGAATGAAAGTCCCGAAAAATAAATCCTTCAATTTTTACCTGGAGAATTTTTACGGCGTTTATAGAGAAATAATGTAAAATAATTAAAGTGAGGAAATGATGGAGAAACAATATTTTACTTGACATCTCTTTACTTTTAATATATTGTCAACAAAGAAGAATAATTAAGAGAGTAAATCTATATTCCATCAAATACAAAGAGAACTCCAGTGATATCTTATTATTCAAAGGTCTGGTATGTGTACTTTTATACCAAAAATAATGATAAACAATAGCAATTCGATACAACATTACAGTAATCATATTGTTACTTCACAGGATATTTTAATAATATGTATACATGTATATACTCATATTGTTATTATTGCAATGGACATAATTTAGTGTTTAGTTTTCTATAATTAAAGTTATTCTATTGGATTCTTATATATATATATATATCGTTCAACATTAAACATAATCAGTAAAAGAATTTATTAAACTCTCGTAATCTTAAATATCAGACCTGCAAAATTTCCAAGTAATTTAGAGTAATTACTTAAATATTAAAAAATTTCCAAGAAAATGGAGACGTGTTTAATATCTATGTTACTAGAAGTGTGTAAATTCTGACACACAATATATATATATGGAAATTCTTTGCCGTGAGTACAATGAGCAAACTATAATGTAGGGGCCCGGCATGGCCAGGTGGTTAAGGCACTCGACTCGCAATCTGAGGGTCGCGGGTTCGAATCCCTGTCACACCAAA